>NC_134354.1:723818588-723886088 GCF_048569485.1 Anomaloglossus baeobatrachus
AGAGAGACCCCCATCATCACCACACAAACACTGGCACTACCGCCCCCCACTATCACCGCACATGCAGGCATTACCTCAGTGACGTCACCGCTGACAGCGCGATTCACTTCAGTTGCTGTGTGGAGCTCCCAGGTGCGGCGGTGTTCTACTGCAGCTCCTGTCAGCTTCAGGTAGCAGAGCTGAAATTGTCATGGGACCTCTGTGGATTACGTCGGACCTGGAGGGGTATTTGGGGATTTTAATAAAATGGTGAAAGAGAGTGTTTTTTTGTCTTTTATTCCAAATAAAGTATTTTTTCGGGTATATGTGTTTATTTACTTTCACTTACAGGTTAATCATTGAGAGTGTCTCATAGACGCCTCCCATGATTAACCCCTTATTACACCGATTGCCACCGCACCAGGGGGATGAGCCGGGTAAAGTCCCGGGACTGTCGCATCTAATGGATGCGGCAATTCCGGGCGGCTGTTGCCTGATATTTTTAGGCTGGGGGGCTCCCCATAACGTGGAGCTCCCCATCCTGAGAATACCAGCCTTCAGCCATGTGGCTTTATCTTGGCTGGTATCAAAATTGGGTGGGACCGCACGCCATTTTTTCTAAATTATTTATTTATTTTACTGCAAGATATAGACCAGCCCACTGGCAGCTGTGATTGGTTGCAGTGAGACAGCTGTCACTCAGCGTGGGGGCGTGTCTGACTGCAACCAATCATAGGCGCTGGTGGGCGGGGGAAGCAGGGAATACGAGATTGAATAATGGGCGGCCGGCATTTTCAAATCAGGAGAAGCCGCCAGAGCTTTGTGACAGCTGTGCAGCGCCACGCCGGTGATCGGTGAGTGGGGGAGAGCGAGTGAATGAGTCAGTGAATGAGAGAGTTTGAGAGAGAGTGAGTGATTGATTGATTTTCTGACAAGCAATGAATTTATATCACTTCTGGGCATGCTCAGAAGTAAAAACTGGATACGGTACATGCTTCCGGCGTTTGAGGCATGTCACCGTATCCGGCGCGCATAGACTTTCATTATGCACCATGTCGCACAGCACCTGACGCTATGCAGGTTTTTGCCGCTGGCAAAAAACGTTCCTCTCTGCGTCCTGTGCGGCCGCTGGAGTGAGAATTTTTGCAGCATCCGGCAAAAACCGGATCAAACGCAAGTTAGTTCATACGGCACAATCCGGCGCTAATAAAAGTCTATAAGGAAAAACCGCACCTGGCGACAAAAAAAAAACGTATGTGTTTTTCCCGCAAAGCGCCGGATTGTGCCGCACAGCAAAAACCTGATGTGTGAACATACCCTTAGCCTTAGAGATGAGGAAAAAAAATAGCAGATGGACACTACCTGATTAACACTGGTACGAGTGCAATCTGATGTATTATTGGATTGTACTCGTCTGTGTTAATGCAAGTGGAACCGATGCCTAAGGCCCTGTGCGCACTTACCGAATTTTGCCGCGGATTTTCTGCATGTTTCGCTGCAGAAAATGTTCATAACATGTCTGCAGTGAATCACCAGCAAATCCTATGGAGAAAAAAAATCCTGTGCGCACTGGGCGGAATTTGACAGCTGCATGTTTTGCTGCGGAAATCCCGCAGCAAAAACAAGTGCATGTCACTTCTTTTCCGCACATCGCTGCGGGATTTCACTCCATTGACTCAATGTTAATCATGAAATCCCGCAGGGAATAACGCAGGCAGCAAATTCTGTGCGGTTCACTGCGTTTTCCTGCGTTATTCCCTGCGGTATTTCGCGGTTTACCTCCGGTAATGTACATCGCTTGTCTGCGGTTTTGCAGGGAAGTGATGTCATTACAGGAAGAGGAAGCCGTGCAGAGAGTAAACACACACAGATCACACACACACATCACAGACACAGACATCACAGACATAGAACACATAGACACAGACACATAGAACACACATAGAAAGAAAACGGAAATATAGAAAACAAAGAACGTGGGCTCCGCTGCATATTTACCTTCCAGCCGAGGTAAGCACACAGCGGCGGGCCGGTATTCTCAGGCTGGGGAGGGAGAGGGGCAGGGTTAATGTCCCCTGCCTCACTCCCCCTCCCACAGCCGAGAATATCAGCCGCAGCTGCCCCGGCACTGTCGCATGCATTATGCGGCAGCACCGGCGTGTCCTCGGCTCTTCTTGCCGCCGTGTAGCAGTGGCAGCAAGGTAATACAAGGGGTTAATGGTGGTGGATCACCGCCATTAACTCCAGGCTTGATCATGGCAGCGTCTATGTGACAGCTGACATGATCAACCCGTAAGTAAAGTGAAAAAAACACACACACAGAAAAATCCTTTATTTTAAATAAAACCAACAAGCCTCGTTCACCATTTTATTAACCCCTCCCGCACCAAAGCTCCGACGTAATCCACCGCTCCGGCGTAATCCACAGGTCCTGCGCTGCTTCCATCCAGCCGCGACTGACACAGACACAGCGCTGAATGAATGCAGCAGACAGCAGAGGTAATTACCGGTCATTTCCCACGGCCGGTAATGTGAACTCACTGCCGACCGTGGGAAATGCAGCAATCTGTCCTCTATCTATCCCTCTATCTATTCTTCTGTCTATCTACTATCAGAATTAAATGTATTTTTTTTTTTTCTTCAATGTGCTTTATTGCATTGAATGCAATAAAGCACATCCCAACCCGCACGCGGCAAAACCGCGGCAATACCGCGAACAATACCGCGGTAAAACCGCAGCAAACCGCATGCGGTTTTCGGGTGCGGTTTCCCGCGGTTTTTTACCGCGGGTGCGGTAATCTTTGAGAGCATGCGGAATTTACGCAAGGAAATTTCATTTCCCAGTGCGCACATAGCCTAAAACGTTTTTGTGGTCTAATTGCAATCTGCCAAAACATAAGATCACACGCTGACCAATGTTATTGTAACATCATAGTATCATAGTATCATAGTATCATAGTATCATAGTTTTTAAGGTTGAAGGGAGACTCTAAGTCCATCTAGTTCAACCCGTAGCCTAACATGTTGATCCAGAGGAAGGCAAAAAAAAAAACAAAAAAAAAAACCCCAATGTGACAAACAAGTTCCAATGGGGAAAAAATTTCCTTCCTGACTCCACATCCGGCAATCAGACTAGTTCCCTGGATCAATACCCTGTCATAAAATCTAATATACATAACTGGTAATATTAAATTTTTCAAGAAAGGCGTCCAGGCTCTGCTTAAATGTTAGTAGTGAATCACTCATTACAACATTATGCGGCAGAGAGTTCCATAGTCTCACTGCTCGTACAGTAAAGAATCCTCGTCTGTGATTATGATTAAACCTTCTTTCCTCAAGACGTAGCGGATGCCCCCGTGTTCCAGTCGCAGGCCTAGGTGTAAAAAGATCTTTGGAAAGGTCTCTGTACTGTCCCCTCATATATTTATACATTGTGATTAGATCCCCCCTAAGCCTTCGTTTTTCCAGACTAAATAACCCCAAGTTTAATAACCTGTCTTGGTATTGCAGCCCACCCATTCCTCTAATAATCTTGGTCGCTCTTCTCTGCACCCTCTCCAGTTCAGCTATGTCCTTCTTATTTATCGGTGACCAGAATTGTACACAGTATTCTAAGTGCGGTCGCACTAGTGACTTGTACAGAGGTAGAACTATATTTTTTTCATGAACACTTAGGCTATGTGCGCACGTTGCGTACAAGCCCTGCAGAAATTTCTGCAGCGATCTGAAGAGCACATGTGCGCTTTAGATCGCTGCAGAAATGTCCGTAGTGAGCGCCGATTCCATGCGCTCTGCCTGCAGCTCCTGCCATAGACAGAGCAGGAGCTGCCGGCAAAGCGCAGGAAAGAAGTGACATGTCACTTCTTTTTGCGCAGCGCTTCGGCAGTAGCCGAAGCGCTGCGCTCTTAAACGCCACGTGCGCACGGCCCCTGCACAGTCTCCATAGACTGTGCAGGGGACGCAGGACGCATGCAGTTACGCTGCGCTACAAAGCGCAGCGTAACTGCATGTTTTTACGCGACGTGCGCACATAGCCTTATACCTCTTTTAATACATCCCATTATTTTATTAGCCCTGGCAGCAGCTGCCTGACACTGTCCACTAAAGTGAAGTTTACCATCCACCCATACACCCAAGTCTTTTTCTGTGTCTGTTTTACCCAGTGTTCTACAATTAAGTACATAATCATAAATGTTATTTCCTCTACCCAAGTGCATGACCTTACATTTATCTACATTAAACTTCAATTGCCACTTCTCAGCCCAATCCTCCAATTTACATAAATCTCCCTGTAATATAAAATTATCCTCCTCTGTATTGATTACCCTGCAGAGTTTAGTATCATCTGCAAATATTGAAATTCTACTCCGCATGCCCCCAACAAGGTCATTAATAAATATGTTGAAAAGAAGCGGGCCCAATACTGACCCCTGTGGTACCCCACTATGAACTGAGACCCAGTCCGAGTACGTACCATTAATAACCACCCTTTTTTTCCTATCACTGAGCCAGTTTTTAACCCAGTTACACATATTTTCTCCTATCCCCATTATTCTCATTTTATGTACCAACCTTTTGTGTGGCACCGTATCAAAAGCTTTTGAAAAGTCCATATACACAACATCCACTGCATTTCCCTGGTCCAGGCTTGAACTTACCTCTTCATAGAAGCTGATCAAATTAGTTTGACAGGATCGATCCCTCATAAACCCATGTTGATACTCTGTCATAAGGTTATTTTCTTGAGATACTCCAGTATAGCATCTCTCAAGAAACCCTCAAGGATTTTACCAACCGTAGAGGTTAAACTTACCGGCCTATAATTTCCCGGCTCAGTTTTTGTCCCCTTTTTGAATATTGGCACCACATTTGCTATGCGCCAGTCCTGCGGTACCGACCCTGTTATTAAGGAATCTGAGAAGATTAAAAATAATGGTCTATCTATCACAGAACTCAATTCCTGTAGTACTCTGGGGTGTATGCCATCCGGGCCCGGAGATTTGTCAACCTTAGTGATTTCGAGGCGGCGGCGTACTTCCTGCTGGGTTAAGCAGGTAATATTCAAGGGTGAATTTATGGTATCACTGGTCATATCATCTGCCATGGCATTTTCTTGTATAAAAACCGTAGAAAAAAAGTCATTCAGCAGGTTGGCTTTACCCTCATCCCCCTCCACCATTTCACCAAGACTATTTTTAAGGGGGCCAACACTATCGCTTTTCAGTTTTTTACTGTTTATGTAGTTAAAGAATATTTTAGGATTATTTTTACTTTCTCTCGCAATGAGTCTCTCTGTCTCAAACTTAGCTAACTTAATTTGCTTCTTACATATTTTATTTAATTTTCTATAATTATATAATGCCTCATCACTACCTACCCTCTTTAATTCTTTTAAGGCTTTCTGTTTTTCTTTTATTGCTTCCCTTACAGCTCTATTTAGCCATAGGGGTTTCTTCCTATTTCTAGCATGTTTGTTCCCATAGGGTATATTTTCTGCCCAAGCCCTATTCAGGATGCTCATAAAAGTCTCCCATTTGCTTTGTGTACTTTTATTACTTAGTACATCATCCCAGTTTATTGCACTAAGATCATCTCTCAACCGTTTAAAATTGAGACTAGCCAGGTCGTCACAGGGACTACAACACGACACCCCCACCCCGAGATAGCCACATCAGCCAGACACAAAATCCTAGTTGCCTCCCTCCAGGGGCTGATGGCCACACCAGGTGGGGTGGAGCCAGGTGGTTGGCCCCACCCATTGAGGAGTTCACAGTCCTGGAGGCGGGAAAAGGAAGTCAGTGTAGAGTTCAGTTAGGGAAGTGGAAGAGTGAGGAGTAAAGTGGTAGTAGAGGAGCAAACTGACTGTGTCCGAGTACGTGGCCCGGGCACCGAGAGCAAGGTTGGCAAATGGTGGTGGCCGTCTGCAGGAGAGGCAGATCAACGCGGAACCGTAGGACCGGGGACGGGCGGTGGCCCGCCGCTACCGAACCGGGGAGCGAAGTGAAGCCAGCACAAACCGGGAGGCCTGTGGACCCCGACCAGGCTTGGAGTCGCCGTTAAATAGGTCAAATCCATCAGTGACCGGAACCCCAGGGGTTTCCTAACAGCCAAGACCCGATTGAAGGCAACCGTCCAACAAGCAAAAGGAAATACAGCTACCGCCACAGCTAGAGTTCCAAGGGCCAGAGCCTGCGGGCAAAAGGGCTCCTCTGGCACATATACACGCTGGGGAGCGGGTTACCGGTGGGAAGCCATCGGGACCAAACATACACAAAAGGTGCAGGGAAAGGCAGCCACCAACAACCGTCCGGGAGAAACCACAGCAGCCGGCTGCGGGACTCGTCCATCCAGCCGTTTGGTTTACCAGAGACTTTGCATCCATTTGTGGCTGAGTGAGTACTACCGTGCAATCCGCCACCGCGCTGCACAGTCCAAGCGACCCTGCACCTTGCCAACCCTGCCTCCCCGACACCTCGCTGGGCCCCGGGACCACCAACGCCCTACCCACGGAGGGGAGAGAACCATCCCAGCTGCTCCCTACCATCGCTCCCGAGATACCCGTCAATAGCAGCGGTGGTGCCCAACCTCTCCACAACCCGTGGGTGGCGTCACGGACCAAATCCCCAAACCGAACTACCCCCCTTTCACTCACGGGCGAGGAGCGCCGCTCGAGTCCCCGGATCCGGCCCACCGCTCGAGCCGAGCAGCAGCAGCAGCAGCGCCGGACCCGAGCGTGGTGAGCGCAGCGCCTCACCGCCTGCGACATTATTCTATGGGGCCATGCAATATACGCAGAGGAAAGGATAGAGATATTAGTGTCACCCTCTTCTCTGCACATGTAATTGGATCACAGACGAGTGAGGCTAGGTTCACACTTGCGTTGTTTTGCATCAGTCACAATCCATCGCCTTGAGGAATTACGGTATCCTGCAAAATATTTTGCAGGAATCCAGTTTTTCCCCATAGACTTCTATTAGTGACGGATTGCGACTGATGCTGCATTGCATCCGCTGCGTCGCAGTCAGTCGTTTTTTAACTATGGGGAGATAAGTTATGCACACCAGTGACTATGTAAGGGGAATACATGGAATAACAGAAACTGCTGTGTGAATACTGACATGAAAAATCCAATAGCTATATGTAAGAGTGAAAATGTGAAAAATGGAACCTGCATTACTGCCATGAACATATGAATCAAGAGAAATTTAGCTACTGAATTGATCAATGCAATAGAGCCCCAACACTACGCCAAAGTATTTCTCTACGTTGGGGTCCCTAGCTTGTGTGTGTCCTCTCATGCAGTTAAAAAACTTACCGTGTATGGGAAGCTGAGACCCAGGCTATTTATGCGTATTATATGGATTGGCAATAGGTGTGGGGAGGGTTCCCAAACGATAGCTATTGGATTTTTCAAGTCAGTATTCACACAGCAGTTTCTGCTATTCCATGTATTCCCCTTACATAGTCACTGGTGTGCATAACTTATCTCCCCATAGTGATGTTTTTTTAGGTTTTTTGCACCCAGTTCAGACTTAGAATGGAGTTCCAAACGTTATTTCTTATTGTTAGTAGTTTTTCGTTTGTGAACCCTCCCCAACCACACCTATTGCCAATCCATATAATACGCATAAATAGCCTGGGTCTCAGCTTCCCATACACGGTAAGTTTTTTAACTGCATGAGAGGACACACACAAGCTAGGGACCCCAACGTAGAGAAATACTTTGGCGTAGTGTTGGGGCTCTATTGCATTGATCAATTCAGTAGCTAAATTTCTCTTGATTCATATGTTCATGGCAGTAATGCAGATTCCATTTTTCACATTTTCACTCTTACATATAGCTATTGGATTTTTCAAGTCAGTATTCACACAGCAGTTTCTGCTATTCCATGTATTCCCCTTACATAGTCACTGGTGTGCATAACTTATCTCCCCATAGTGATGTTTTTTTAGGTTTTTTGCACCCAGTTCAGACTTAGAATGGTGTTCCAAACGTTATTCCTTATTTGTTCGTCGTTTTTTAACTGACCGCCGGCGGGAGCAACGCAGCCTGTAACGTTTTTTGAGCAGCGCAATGTGATTGATGCAAAACAATGGAAATGTGAACCTAGCCTGACTCAGCTCACGCTCACAGCAGAGCCTGAGCCAAGGGTCATTAGCATGTCGCAGCCGATGCTCTCGCACACGGCCACCATCAGGGCATTACAACCATTACTGGTGTATGAGGCCCGGTGAAGAGGAGGGCCTAGCCAGGCCCTGGGTAATTACTTAGCTTTATTAAGCCTCCTCTTCACCGGGCCCCAGTCACAGCCGCAGCAGAAGGGGCTGGCAGTGTCGCTTCGGCCACTACACATGGATAATTTGCATGCAAAGCGCTGCAGGGAAATGGCAGGCAAATTAGCCATGTGTGGTGATTAGAGTAGTGGGGCAGAGTGAGTAAGGTCAACCCATGGCCCAACGTGAAGCAGCGTGATGAGGTCATCACTCTGCGACGGGATCACACTACTGCGATTACGGCAGAGGTGGCGACGACGCAGTAGCCAGTGGGGAAAGGCAAGTGCTCCATGAGCTGAAGACAGGGGCAGGACGATCCCAGGAGCTTGGTGTGGTGGAGGGGCCTGCCGACCCCAGTCCCAGCTTCAGCTGGATGTGCATCCAATTGCATACATCCAGTTGAAATGCACTGTGGCACAGAGAGGACGCCACATGACGTGGGAATCGGGGATGGTGAGTAATTGATTTTTTTTGCGTTAGAGACAGAACGGAGACGTATTCACCTGGAAGGGGACATATATACTATGAGGGGTCCAGGATGGGGGATGTATATACCAGGAGGGGGACAGCTATACCCTCTATTGACTTACTGCCACATTTAAGATAAAGCTCTACAGCCAGGTATTATGTGTTTTGGAATTATATTATTTATCTGCGGACACTGCCTTATTTATATACTTATTGTGCATTCTCAGCGCCTTGATATGTCATTGGGGATAAGTACAAGATTATTATATCCATTCTCCTATTTCATTCATTCTTTTTCTCGTGTCAATCATGTTTTTAACCTTTGATACAAAACATAGAAGGCTGACAAAAACAATGAAAGCCAAGTTTATATATAAATAGCTGGGTGTGCACATATTTTACTATGCAGCTTTTCTTCCTTTCATGTTACAATTCCTTTTTTTTTTTTTTGGATAGTTTTTGTTAGGACCCCTCCCTTTATTTATATTTATTACACTGTGCGCCCACTACTTCTTTCTAAAGTGTTGCGAGGAGCAGTGTGTAGGTGGGATATTATACAAAGGGGCAGTGTGTGTATGAAGGGATATTATACAGAGGGGTAGTGTGTGTGGGGCGATATACAGATATAGAAGGGCAGTGTGTGTATGGGGGCATATTATACAGAGGGGCAGTGTGTGTGTGTGTCTATATTATAAAGAGGGGCAGCTTGTGTGGGGGAGATAGTATACAGAGGGGCAGCGTATGTGAGGGATATTATACAAAGGGGTAGTTTGTGGGGGATATTATGAAGGACAGTGTAGACGGTGTATTATCAGAGGGGCGGTGTAGAGGGTGTATTACGGAGAGGGGCGGTGTAAAGGGTGTATTCTGGAGAGGGGCAGTGAAGGGGGCGTATTATTAATTTTCTGAGGAAAATACTTAATTTTCTGCAACAACTTCAAGGGTGCAAACACATTTGGCCATGACCGTGTGTATGTGAGCTATTAATGTGTGATTGGTGAGGATGTAGTGCAGAATTGGAGTTTTTCCAAGAGTGGTGGTGAGACTTTGGAAGGTTTGCGGGGTGGAGGAGGAGCTGGAGTGGAGCCTGGGCGGAATGTCAAGGGTGCCCAAATATTTTGCCAGTATGGGGCCTTGAAATTCTTGGTGGCAGCCCTGCTCTCGCATCAGATACGGTACGCAAGTGGAACCAACCAAGCTAACTGTGAAAATCAGATCACATTCTGATCCCACTTTGAGCAGTCTGATCAGTGTGATTTGCATAAATGATCCCATTTTCTCAGGGGAAAAAAAAAATGATTGAATGATGAACCTAGCCTTTGTGAGGTTTATATTTATAGAAAAGATCACAGAGATTCAATGAAATGATAAATTCTTTTCACAGGGATAGTGGCTGCAATTTATGGTACTTTGATTTGGGCAGCAAAGATTCCTGACAGATTGGAAAGGAACACATATTGCAGCAAGTACTGTGCCCATGTATACTCTTAATGCAGCGCATAATTGTGCCCCTACTGAGGGCCCCTTACTGTTCTCACCTAATACGATACTCCTTTCATAGTCCGATGCGCCCAATATATGTCCCCCCCCCCACAAATTATGATGCCCCTTTAGTGACACACTCTATGATGACTCCACAGCAGCAACATAACTAGAGTCCAATGCACCCAGGTTCAAAATGTGGACCAGGGCCCCCACCTAAATTTTGGTTATATGTATGGGCCCTTGCATCATTCTAAATCCTATACAGGCATGTCTTGCCCTCGTCCCCTCCTGTACTGGTGCCCCCTATCCTGAACCCCTTCCTGGTATAACGTTCACGATCATGTGCCTTTTCCTGGCATAATGTCCCTTATCTTGTGCCCCTTCCTAGCATAATGTCCCTTATCCTGTGCCCCTTCCTGGTATGTCCTCCGTCCTGTGCCCCTTCCTGGTATAATGTCCTCCGTCCTGTGCCCCTTCCTGGTATAATGTCCTCCGCCCCTTCCTGGTATAATGTCCTCCGTCCTGTGCCCCTTCCTGGTATAATGTCCTCCGTCCTGGGCCCCTTCCTGGTATAATATCCTCCGTCCTGTGCCCCTTCCTAGTATAATGTCCTCCGTCCTGTGCCCCTTCCTGGTATAACGTCCCCACCTCCTAGGCCCATCCTGCAACAATAGTTCCCAGTGGCCGTTGTCTCTAATACATTATAATAAAAAAGGTTCCGCTCACCTTCCTCTGCTCCCACGACATGTGATGTCCTTTTCTGTAGCCGGTGCAGAGGTCAACAGCTGATGTCGATATATCTATGGGCGGCACATGACGTCACTGCTATCCATTGCCTGTGACTAATATGCCGATATCCGCTGCCAGCGTCTGATTGGACAGTGGTGTACATTGCAGTGCAGGGACCTGGCGGGTCTCTGCTCTGTTATACATGTCAGCTAAATGTATATCTGGCAGAAATAGTGGTGTCAGTGGCCCCGACAGCACAAGCCCATTACGTTCCTGAAAATGTAGATACCCATGAATAAGAGGCTGATGGTACCATACAATTAGGTGTGGAGGTGCTGCGAGCACACATGTGCATGAAAAGGTGCCCGCACACAAAGCGCGATGGAAGAAAAAAATAATAAGGATTTCCTGTAAGAACCGACGTGTATTACTGGGATTCAGCTTCTTTTTGTCCGGAGAGGGTACTCTTTGTGCAACACACACGCTTGCAGGTCTTCCGCTCATTATTATATGTAACCAGGGGTGGCCATACCATTAGTGCAACCTGAGAGGAGAGGGTGCCACATTCACCTGCAGTGCCAGAGCAGAGGGAATTGTGCATTATGATGAGTTATTTGACTGCACAGCGGCCCTGTATTCGCTAGGATATGGTACTAATATAATTACCCAGTTTTTGTTTTTTTTTTAAATATTTGGATTATGTATGCACATATTCCAAAACATGAAGAAAATCAAGTGGGATTCACCCTCCATAAAATCAGTCCTTTATTGTATCAACATTAAAAGTCCATGTAAAACAGGAGAATAGGAACGCGGAGTGCATGGACAAAGCTGTTTCGCCTGGCTTGCACGCTTCTTCAGGTCCACACCAATGAGATGTAGACCTGTAGAAGCATGCAAGCCAGGCGAAGCAGCTGTTTTCTGTACACTGGATACAATAAAGGATTTAATTTATGGAGGGTGAGTGCCATTTGATTGTCTTCATTTTTTGGAATATTTCATGACTTTTTCTCAAGTGCAGCACCACTGTCCCCTCTGTTCTTTGCCTGGGCGCTTGATAAATCTGATGTATTTAGTATTTGAGCAGTGCAGGATTTTGTTTCTATTTTGAAAGCCTTATGTATAACATAGATTTTCCCTGTTGAGGGCGCTCCATCCCCTTATTGCTCTGACACAGATGGATCCTCGTACAGTCAGGTGTGACTTTAATAGCTCTTTAGCCTTTGTATCCATCCAACATGAATATTGAGCTACAGGATTGTAAATTGGATGTGACAATCTGTAAGACGGATTTTTTATTTTGTTTTTAACCCCTTCACAACCAATGACGGATCTAGCCGTCATGGATCGTGTGAGGTTAATCCCCGCCCCCTGTCGTGGGCAGGTCGCAGCAATCCGCGCACATATGTCAGCTGTTGAAAACAGCTGATGTGTGCCTGCATGTTACGAATGGAATCACATTCCACCCGCAACATTTAACCCCTTACATCTCGCTGCCAAAGTCTGGCAGCGAGATGTATATGCGCGCGGCCATTATTTTTACTTACCGCCGCCCCCACCGGAAGTCACGTGCGTGATCACGTGACTTTCGGTGGTTGCCATGGTAGCACAGGATCATGTGATGATGCCTGTAGCCATCATGAGTCACTTTCGGTTTCACTCGGTCCAGAGCCGAGTGAATCAGGAAGTGATCATATCTGCTGTTTACAGCTGTGTAGCTGTGATCAGCAGATAGGGCAGAGCGATCGCATTGTTGATCACTATAGCCCCCTAGGGAAACTAATAAAATAAAATTTAAAAAAAAAACAAAAACACCTAAAAGTTCAAATCACCCCCCTTTCACCCCATTGAAAATTAAAGGGTTAAAAAAATATACACATTTGGTATCGCTGCGTTCAGAAACACCCGATCTATGAAAATATAAAATCAATTAATCTGATTAGTAAATGGCGTAGCAGCAAAAAAATTCCAAACACCAAAATTACGGTTTTTGGTCGCCGCACGTTTTATGCAAAATTAAATAACAGGCGATCAAAACGTAGCATCTGCGCAAAAATAGTACCATTAAAAATGTCAGCTCGAGACGCAAAAAATAAGCCGTCACTGAGCCATAGATCCCAAAAAATGAGAATGCTACGGGTTTCGGAAAATATTGCAAAACGTACGCCACTTTTATTGGACAAGCTTGTGAATTTAGATACAAGAAAACCTATACATGTTTGGTGTCTACAAACTTGCACCGACCTCAGGCATCCCAACACCACATCAGTTTTACCATATAGTGAACACTATGAATAAAACATCCTAAAAACTATTGTGCGATTACACTCGTCCTGCAAAAAACAAGCCCTCATGTGGCAAGATTGACAGAAAAATAAAAAAGTTACGGCTCTCGGAAGAAGTCCTGGAAGAAAATCTTATTACTCTCATTTGGTGCATATACATTATAGATTTTGAGTCGTCCACATGGGTTATCAAGCACAGCTTTTTGTATTCTCCCATCTCCATCATTTTCCTGTGTTATTACCCTACAATTTGCCTGCTTATGGAGTAGTATTAACACACCTGCTTTATTATTTTGGGCTGAGGATCCCATCACTTCTCCCACCCACAATTTGCACATTCTGGTGAAATCCTGATTTTTCAAATGGGTCTCCTGAAGTAGGGCAATGTCTACTTTAAGCTTCTTTAAATGCCTCAATATCATTCGTCTTGTGTGTGGCGACTGCAGGCCTTTAACGGTCCATGACACAATTCGCATCCTTATATATTACTTGAAATCTTACTTCTTATCCTATCTTAACTAAAACCTTCTTAAAACCTGTCCACAGTGTCGCTCTCTGGTGGTGCAAAAAAAAAAAAGTCAATTAAACCAAGAAAATAAGATCGCTATCCTATATCCTTTGTAGGAAAACACGGTTGCGGACTTCACTTTTTTCCCGCATGTATGTAGGGACTCCTACTGATCCCTCTTTCGCTCCTCAAAATATGTTCGCTTTCTTGAGCTTCCACACTTCACTTAAAAGGCATGCTAAACATAGCTTCAGAAATATATACAAGTATCCCCAAGCCCTGAGGACTGAAAGTAGGTTGAACCTCGACCCAGTATATAGAGGCTCATTCCCAGGAGAGATATGGAAGGAAAAAGGGTTTGGGACTCAGCACCAATGCAGTGGCGATTTTTTGGATGACCTGTGTACCTTCATTTTAGATTTTCTAATAAAGTTCCAAGTTTTATATTACTGCATTGGTGCTGAGTCCCAAACCCTTTTTCCTTCCATATCTACTCTGAATCACGGACTGGCCTGTCCGGGGGACTGCGGGCATCCATCCTTGCCTTGGAAACTTCATATGGGTGAGCTGAAACCTTCATTATTTTCATTCCCAGGAGAGATGAAGGAAAAAGGAAACAAGAGGAAGAAAGGAGGGAAGAATGGAGGAGGGGTCCAGAGGATGGTTATGGGAAGGAGAAGGGTCGTAAATGGGGAGAGGTGTGAATGGGATGGGGGAGTTGATTGGGACGGATGGGGTGGGAGGTAGTTTATGGGTGGGAAAAAGTGTGTAGTCGGGGGGGCAGGAGAGGGTTTGTTTGTGGGTGGCAAAGGGGGTGTGGGCGGTAGGGGGTGGAAAGTAGTTTGTGGGTGGGGGAGTGTAGTTGGAGGGAGTGGGAGGGGAGTGTGGGTATGGGGGTAGAGGGAGGCAGTTATGTGTTGGAGGGGGGTGCGTTTGGGTGATGGGATAATAACGGGGTTGGGCAAGACAGGGAAAGAAGGACAGAGGAAGAAAGAAAAAGAAGAGAAAAAAAGAAAGGGAAAAGCGGGGGTATGGAGAGGGACTGTGGGTGTCTGGGTTATGGTAGAGTTAACGCTTTCAGGCCCACATGAACTACAGACCCCCATACAAATCCCCCTCCCTACAAACTCCTTTACAAACAGCATCAATACTCCACATTAATCATCAGCAATTTTGCCCCTGTAAGGGCTATTTTATGTCCTCACCCCCTCTGGGGAGTAGCATCCCCACTGTTCGCCAGAGGCGACACTTTTGCAAAAGTCTTGTCCACATAGCTTCTTGCCTGATCAGGGGCCGTGAATGTCTCTGTACCTCCTCCTGGGGCAAAGATTTTAAGGATGGCCGGGAATTGCAAAGCAAATTTTATCTTCTTTCTGAAAAGCTCTGTGCAGACATCGCTGAAGGCTCTTCTTTTCTTTGTGACCTCCGCCGAATAGTCACTGAATATCAGAATCTTACGTCCTCTTACCACCGTGGGGGATGTCTTCTTCCGAAATGCTTGTAAGATGTTAGTTTTATCCACAAAGTTCAAATATCTGACAATCACTGGCCTGGGTCTTGGAGGTGTGTTTGCACTTGTGTGCTGGGCTGGGGGTCCCACTCTGTGTGCCCTTTCAGCCTTGAGTGTATCAGCAATCCCCAGAGCGTGAGGTATGTCTTCCATGCATAGCCCCATTAGCTGGTGAGGGGTGATAGTTTCTGGGAGCCCGATGATTCTTAAGTTGTTTTGTCTGGAGCGATTCTCGAGATCATCAATTTTATCTGCAAGTTGCTGGTTCAGCCTGGTGACTTTTTGCAGCTCGGCCTGCACCTCTCCCAACTCATCCTCTGCAGTGCTGAACCTATTCTCCACTGTAGCCAGTCTTTCTGATTGCTGTGAGATGGCTTCCTGCATTTGCTTCAAAGCATCAGACACTGTCTGCTCCAGCATTTCCTGAAGCTTGGGGGTTAACATCTTTACCACCTCATCAGCTAGGGACTTGTAAGAAATGCTGAGACCTGCAGTACTTCTCTCCTGCTCACCCCCTCCCTCCTGCTGGGAAAGCAGATTACCAGGTTTATTGCTTTTCCTGGGCTTGGTCACCTCCAGAGCCATTTTAGCATTAGCCAGGCTGCTCCTTTGGGCTGGGGAAGATCCCTGTCCTGCTGTCCCGTTCTTGTGTACATACCTCTCCATTATGTCTGAGGGGCATGCACACTATCTTATCTCTTCTTTCCCACCTCTTATCAGCTGGTTTGTGTGCTTGTGACTGCAGGGGTCTTGATAAAGAAGCAGGAGCTCTTCTCACATGCTGCCTTCCATGGGAGCACAGAACCCAGAAGTCCAATCTGGCTTTGTTATTGCCTATCCCTACAAGCTTTTGACATTTCATTTGGCTGAAAGTGAACTTTTAAGCTCTTTAATCTGGGAGTGTCTTCAAAGCCTCCATATACTGGAGGTCCTAGATGTCCAATTGCATTAATTTGGAAGCATTTGCCGATCACAATAACTATGGGTCCCTTTATAAGATTAAATCACGAGGTGAAGACACAGAATGGGAGAACTCCAGCACACTAATCACCCCAAATAAAGACGGGAAAATAAATCACAGCATGATTCCAGTTTGACATGGTGTTTCGGGGTGATTGCCCCTCGTCAGTGTAAAGTATGGGATCCCATACTTTGCACTGACGAGGGGCAATCACCCCTAAACACCATGTCAAAATAAAATCACAGCATGATTCCAGTTTAACTTCTTTATTTGGGGTGATTAGTGTGCCAGAGTTCACCCATTCTCTGCTATACAAATTTCTCCTGAGCACCTATAAATCGGTGATGCTGAGCTTCTCTTGAACACGAGGTGAAGACAGGACGACTCAATGAGAAGAAATCTATAAAACTAATTATCCCATGAATACGTCGGACACGAGTCATTTTCTTAGAATTTTTCTCATGTTTATTGTACATAAAACAGAAATCATAAATTGATTGACCGGTATTTACAATAAAACAAAGATGTAGTAATAATTTACACAATTAAGCAGAACGTTGCTCACAAAAAGAAAAGCCAACAAAGTGTACAAATTTTCAAGTCAAGTCAGGAAATGTACAGACCAAGCCTCGGCCGATGGTGGGAGGCGAACGCGCAACACAGAGGATGGAGAATATGGAGGCTCTTCAATCAAATGTCAGAAGTCCACGTTCACACGGTGTGATGATATTATGGTTTTACAAGGTGAAACGTATTACAAGAGAAAGGAAAAAAAGCCACCATATGCATAGAAGTTCTGCAAAAGCGACGTGCGATGTGATTATTGGCCTACCAGATGTCTCCGGTGAACAGATTTATGAATTTACCATTGGCCGCATGGCAGAATAACCACGTGTGAGCCCGGCCACAGTGCATAGAAGATCTGCGAGGAGCGCGTGTGTTTAAAAGGAACCTGTCATCAGAAATTTTGCACTAAACCTAAAAGATTCCCCCTCTGCAGCTCCTTGGCTGCATTCTAGCAATGTTCCTGTTGTTTATGTGCCCCCTTTCTGACCAAAATAAAGACTTTATAAAGTGGTACCTTTTTGTATTCAAATCTTGATAATGGTACAAGGGGGCGGGCTCTCTGGTGTCAGTTAGTCTGCCTCCTGTCGCTTTAGGCCGTCCCCCATCGCGCAATTTCAAAGAGGTGACGTGAGGTAAGCTGGCCAGCGCTTGTGCAGAACGGTGGAGGCGGCGGTGAAAGCGCGTGCACGAGATTATGGGCGACCACTTCCTGATGAAAATCACAGCGCCGCCCATAATCTCGCGCCTGCGCAACACGTCACCAGCGGTCAACACTGTGCACATTGCACAGTCATGCGGAGAGTAGCACGGCGCATGCGTGAGACCTCGGACGCACTGGGCGGTGTCCTGAGGTAGGAATTTGTGCGATTGGGAACGGCCTAAAGCGGCAGTAGGCAGACTAACAGACACCAGAGAGCCCGCCCCCGTGTACCATTATCAAGATCTGAATACAAAAAGGTACCACTCTATAAAGTCTATATTTTGGTCAGAAAGGGGGCACAAGAACAGGAACATTGCTAGAATGCAGCCCAGGAGATGCAGAAGGGGAATCTTTTAGGTTTAGTGCAAAATTTCTGATGACAGGTTCCCTTTTACTGTAATGTTGGGTAACAATAATGCTAAAAAAAAAGGAATTCAGTGGCAATAAAGTAAATGTGGGATAATGGAAAAACTAAACAAAAACACAACATGCTGCCACAATTGAACACACTCTGAAAGACAAGTGCTGGGAGTATTATCACTGACTAGCTCATTTTGTTTTCTGGTTATATCTGTTCTATGAGACCTGTCAAACTATAAAAGGTGCAAAAGACATCTCAGAAAAGAAAAAACCTAATTTGCATCGATTTTTGACACAAAAGGCTCTTTCGGTCCAAGATACTTCTCACTGAACAATTGTGGAGAAGACATCAGTCTGTAAAGTGCGGAAGCGACAATTCATATGTATGGATGCAATCCCTACACATTAGTAAAGTAACACTGATGCCAGATCACCCGCCATTAGGCTACAAATAGGCAGTCACAGTGTGACTGCAGACATTGTGCGCTCTCAGGATTCTATGCTGCCAACATCAGGAGTGTGACCGCAAGTATACAATTTGCATACATACATGTGATCACGTGTCGACTAGATGGATGCGACCTCACTCAATGGTGAGGTCGGATAAGTCTAGTTGGAATGTGGCCGGGAATATACACATCACATACTTGAGGTCACATGACCACCCGTTCCCAATGTTGGCACTGGAAAATTCTCACACTGCAAAGGATGGCTAAGGATAAACAACCCCTCAAGGGAATGACCGCTTGAAGGGAAAATTGGTATACTAATGGTCAGGCTCCATGGCGGCTTCTAGCTTCTTCTCATGTGTGGTGTAATTGCAGCATTACTGAAAAGTGTGAATAAATGTAAAGTCTTCGTTCTGCATAGCTGACTTCTGTGCCAAGTAGTGAGCAGAGGGAGACTTCATATCTTTAGATACCAGCGAAGATGCATGCGTGCTGGGCACATTTCCCCTACCTGTTCCATTCTCGTGAATGCAAAAAGTACCCGATACCTGCCGGCTGTGCACACGTTGCAGCAAGTATCAGTAAATGAAATGCCACCTGCCCAGCCCACCTCACAATACAGGAGAGCGTGAAGCAGGACTAGCCCTTTCAACCTACTTTATCTTCCAAAGGGAATATGAAGGTAGAATGCTTGCCACAATTTTACTTTGACTTGCAGACACCCAAAAGTGACCAAAGATGACGTAGACTTAAAGAGAATTTTCTGTTTTGTGTAAAGACCCTAAAAAGGAGGTATCCCGGACTGATTATTGTTGCTTTTTGAAGCTAAGAACTAAGAGTCTGGTACCATCTACCTGCCTGTTCTGCCTGGTGACGACTTCTGTCTTATTATAGCGGTCGCAGACAATACCCCTGCTTCCGCAGAAGTCACATTGACAGAACAGCTGACGCGGCACCTCTGCAGAGGTCATACTGATTGACGTGGTTCCCCACTGCCTAACTGTGGGGAGCTGGATGTCCATCACGATGATGTCTGCAGGACGTCACATCAACAGAGCAGAGCGAAAGAGCTGCTCTGTTGACGGAACATGAAATTAAGCACGGAAATCGGCGGCAGAACCAACAAAGATCATCCCCAGGCAGTTAGGTACTACGTGTTAGTTCTCAGTCCGATACACAAACATAATAGTAGTCCTGGATAATCCCTTTAAGAATTTGTTATTGACATACATAAGTGTGTAGTTACAGAATCACACTTGCTCGGCTGTTTTTGTAACTGGGATCAGTGCACATCCGAGCCAACATTTACATCCATTTTCTTATTCTATGTAGCACCCGCCTTATTTGTCGGCTCCATAGCTAGTTGATCAAGAGACCCCTTAAACCTTTACCAGTCATTAGGATCCCCTTTAGTTTAGCAAAAGAGAAAAGAGCTCAAAAACGGCAACAACAATGCATGGTATGAATCATAAATAATGGCCTAGAAATATTCATCAAAATCAAAATAATAGTTGTCTTCATGCAGAACGGCTACAGTAGAGCTCGACATCGGATTTAATGACCCATCTTCAGCAGGACTGTTGAGCTTGCTGGCTGTGGGGCAGGAATTACTTCCTGAGGTAGACTGTAGGGTGCCACCACTTCCCAGATGTAAGTGGCCATCAGCTAACATCTCCAGGTACCTGCTGTCATTGGGCTGGCTGTCAGAAGAAGATGGTGAGAAAAGTTCTGCGAAGAACTCTGCATCTCCAGGACTACTACATATAGAAGCAGAGGAGCTCATGGTGCAAACCGATTCATTATCAGCATTGTCTAGTTGCTCCTGAAGCTCCTGTAAGAAGCCTCGGAGATGCTCCTTCCGATTAAATCCGCCCCGAGGAGCACTGTTGGCCTGGGCTCCGACGGAGCCATTCTCCTGCCTTTTTACCAATGTTTCTAATGTAGCCAGCTCATTTTTCTTGGACTTTAATTTTTTCAATAACTTCAGCCTCAGTCTACGAATTTTATCCTCACTGGATGAGCTCCCTTCTTTTAACGTTTTCCTATAATCTAAGCCATTGTTCGAAGGTGTCTTGAAATCAGAAGTGGCAGAAATTGGGTTGCCTACCGCTGTTCCCCTTTCTGTCGGGACATTAAAGGACGATTTACTTGCAGTGCTTGACGGAAAAACGTTAGATGGTGGAAAATCTGGTTTACTCGTCGATCGGGCTAGAAAGCCATTAAAGTTCTGAGCTTTCTTGGGAACGTCGCTTGAATCCGTTACCTTCAGAGGGAGAAGGGCTTGGAGGCACTGCACTCTCCCATTTGCAGCAAGTGGATCAGAATTTAGAATAGAATTATTTTTCCTGATTAATCGACTCATCCAGTTGCCAACTATGCTCTTTTTCTGGTTGTAGGGTTGCGGAGAGGGTGTACTGGTTGCAATAGTTTTGTTTGCTGGCTTTAAAGGGCTTTGTTTCAAAGGCGTTCGCTCAACACTATAATTCATTAGGGAGGAAATGTCAGGATTCAGCTGCGAAGAGAAGGATGACGTACGTGTGGTGTCTTCTTGACTCTCCGGATGCACATTAGTTGACATTTTGAGTTGAGCAGTGTTTGCCCCTTCTCCTAGATCAGCCTTAATAGACCTGCTAGCCTCAGTTTCCTGAAGCTTGGCAGGAGCATCAATAGGACAGCCATTTGCATCAGTGGGTATCTCAACTAGCGTGAGCGTTATGACGTCATCATCGGCATAACCTTCCATTCCTGCAAGAGGATCTGATGTGTTTAAATCAACCGAAGGCACTGCAGGCGCAACCTGCTGGGAAAGCTCAGCAGTCCCCACAGAAGAAAAGCTAGGATCGTCAGGCAGCGAGGAGACATTTTCTGAATTAACCTCTTGCTCTACTGCACCAAACTGCACATTATCCTCAAATGACTTTCCCCCTCGTCTCTCCCAAATAACAATATGAATGACATCAGCTCGAACTTTAATTTTCTGGTATCTTCTACAGAATGAGCCTCGAAGGCCATCCGATTCAAGCCAGGAACCTGCAAGAAAGAGGAAAAAGAAAAAAAAATCAGAATTTTTTAGAAACCTTAGAAATGTTGCCACCACTTATCAGACATGGGTGATTATTCCTGACCCTACACATATGGTAGTAAGCCGGTAACGTTGACAAGACACGAGCTAGTGCCTAGTGCCACTACAATCCTGCCAGCCTGACTTAACACCTCCCTGTGAGATGCCAAACATGTAACTGGATTTGCTTGTACAATTAAAATTGTGGAAGGACATTGGATGAGCACAGGTGCCATATGCATTTCTAACACCCTAGAACCCTACATATCCAAATAGGAATTATTACATGAGACACAGGTTTGGCAAAGGTTTATCATAACTAGTGATGAGCAAGCACTCCAATGATCGGGCGCTCTTACTCATAACAAGTAATTAATGCTCACATGGACAAGACTCGGTTACTGAGTATAATGGAAGTCAATGGGGAACTCTAGTATTATTACAGAAGAATTCCCAGAAAAATGCTTAAGTCCTCCATTGACTTGCATTATACTTGGGTACTCAAGTCGCTCCCATCTGCTCTTCACGAGTACAGAGTATGGTAGTGCCCGCTCATCACTAGTTATGAATACTGAGCACCCGAGCATGGTAGTGCTCACTCATCACGAGTACTGAGCACTCGAGCATGGTAGTGCCCGCTCATCACTAGTTACGAGTACTGAGCACCCGAGCATGGTAGTACCCACATATCACTAGTTACCAGTACAGAGCACCCGAGCATGGTAGTACCCACATATCACTAGTTACCAGTACAGAGCACCCGAGCATGGTAGTACCCACATATCACTAGTTACCAGTAAAGAGCACCCGAGCATGGTAGTACCCACACATCACTAGTTACCAGTACAGAGCACCCGAGCATGGTAGTGCCCACACATCACTAATCAGTACACATTTTGGGAAACACATCATAGTCGGTGTGGGAAATAGATGTTTTTAAATATGACAATCACAGTCTCCAGTGTAGGGTTATTTTGAGATTCCAAAAATCGCACACAAAAGAGAAAATGTGAAAGAACTTTCAGAAAATAATTCTTAGACCTTTACATTACGCGATTTCTCTATTATTCTTCTTGGAAACATAGGGGTAAATTGACCAGTGGGTGCTATCTATACAGCTTCTAAGCTATGTATAGCTACATAGGTATCAGCACATATTTGTGTACACACAATTTTTTTCTGGGTAGGGCTTATATTTAAGCCTAACACTGAAAAGGCTGAAAATGCCTGCTAGGACTTATTTTTGGTGAGAATTTACCTTTGGAAGAAGGGAATTTTGTTTACTTACCGTAAATTCCTTTTCTTCTAGCTCCTATTGGGAGACCCAGACAATTGGGTGTATAGCTTCTGCCTCCGGAGGCCACACAAAGTATTACACTTTAAAAAGTGTAACCCCTCCCCTCTGCCTATACACCCTCCCGTGGATCACAGGCTCCTCAGTTTTGGTGCAAAAGCAGGAAGGAGAAAACTTATAAATTGGTCTAGGTTAAATGCAATCCGAAGGATGTTCGGAGAACTGCAAACCATGAACCAAAAGAACAATTCAACATGAACAACATGTGTACACAAAAGAACAACCAGCCCGAAGGGAACAGGGGCGGGTGCTGGGTCTCCCAATAGGAGCTAGAAGAAAAGGAATTTACGGTAAACAAAATTCCCTTCTTCTTTGTCGCTCCATTGGGAGACCCAGACAATTGGGACGTCCAAGAGCAGTCCCTGGGTGGGTAAAAGAATACCTCAATAAAAAGAGCCGAAATAAAACGCCCCCCTCTTACAGGTGGGCAACCGCCGCCTGAAGGACTCGCCTACCTAGACTGGCGTCTGCCGAAGCATAGGTATGCACTTGATAGTGTTTCGTGAAAGTGTGCAGACTAGACCACGTAGCTGCCTGACACACCTGCTGAGCCGTAGCCCGGTGCCGCAATGCCCAGGATGCACCCACGGCTCTGGTAGAATGGGCTTTCAGCCCTGAAGGAAGCGGAAGCCCAGAAGAATGGTAGGCCTCGAGAATCGGTTCCTTGATCCACCGAGCCAAGGTTGACTTGGAAGCCTGCGAACCCTTACGCTGGCCAGCGACAAGGACAAAGAGCGCATCTGAACGACGCAGGGGCGCCGTGCGAGACACGTAGAGCCGGAGTGCTCTCACAAGATCCAAAGAGTGCAAATCCTTTTCACACTGGTGAATTGGATTAGGGCAAAATGAAGGCAAGGAGATATCCTGATTGAGATGAAAAGGGGATACCACCTTAGGGAGAAATTCCGGGACCGGACGCAGAACCACCTTATCCTGGTGAAAAACCAGGAAGGGGGCTTTGCATGACAGCGCTGCTAGCTCAGACACTCTCCGAAGTGATGTGACTGCCACTAGGAAGGCCACCTTCTGCGAAAGACGTGATAGAGAGACATCCCGCAATGGCTCGAAAGGTGGTTTCTGAAGAGCCGTTAGCACCCTGTTAAGATCCCAGGGTTCCAGCGGACGCTTGTAAGGTGGGACTATGTGGCAAACTCCCTGCAGGAACGTGCGGACCTGCGGAAGCCTGGCTAGGCGCTTTTGAAAAAACACGGAGAGTGCCGATACTTGGCCCTTGAGAGAGCCAAGTGACAAACCCTTGTCCATTCCGGATTGAAGGAATGAAAAGAAAAGTGGGTAAGGCAAACGGCCATGGAGTAAAACCGTTATTAGCGCACCAGGATAGGAAGATTTGCCAAGACCTATAATAGATCTTGGCGGACGTAGGCTTCCTGGCCTGTCTCATGGTGGCAATGACATCCTGAGATAACCCTGAAGACGCTAGGAGCCAGGACTCAATGGCCACACAGTCAGGTTGAGGGCCACAGAATTCAGATGGAAAAACGGGCCTTGTGACAGCAAGTCTGGGCGGTCTGGAAGCGCCCACGGTTGACCCACCGTGAGATGCCACAGATCCGGGTACCACGACCGCCTCGGCCAGTCTGGAGCGACGAGAATGGCGCGACGGCAGTCGGACCTGATCTTGCGTAACACTCTGGGCAGCATCGCCAGAGGAGGAAACACATAAGGCAGTCGAAACTGCGACCAATCCTGAACTAACGCGTCTGCCGCCAGAGCTCTGTGATCCTGAGACCGTGCCATGAATGCCGGGACTACTGTTGTTGTGCCGTGACGCCATGAGATCGACGCCCGGCGTTCCCCAGCGGCGACAGATCTCTCGAAACACTTCAGGGTGCAGAGACCATTCCCCCGCGTCCATGCCCTGACGACTGAGAAAATCTGCTTCCCAGTTTTCCACGCCCGGGATGTGAACTGCGGAGATGGTGGAAGCTGTGGCTTCCACCCACTGCAGAATCCGTCGGACTTCCTGGAAGGCTTGACGACTGCGAGTGCCGCCTTGGTGGTTGATGTATGCGACGGCAGTGGCGTTGTCCGACTGGATACGGATCTGCCTGCCCTCCAGCCACCGATGAAAAGCCAATAGGGCTAGATACACTGCCCTTATCTCCAGAATATTGATCTGAAGGGATGACTATCGGAGTTCAGGTTCCCTGAGCCCTGTGGTGGAGAAAAACCGCTCCCCACCCTGACAGGCTCGCGTCCGTGGTGACCACAGCCCAGGTTGGGGGTAGGAAGGATTTTCCCTGCGACAGAGAGTTGGGAAGGAGCCACCACTGAAGTGACGTCTTGGTTGCAAGGGAAAGAGACGTTCCTGTCGAGGGAAGCCGAACTCCTGTCCCATTTGCGGAGAATGTCCCATTGGAGTGGCCGAAGATGGAATTGCGCGAACGGGACTGCCTCTATAGCTGCCACCATCTTCCCCAGGAAGTGCATGAGGCGCCTTAAAGGGTGTGACTGACTCCGAAGAAGGGATTGCACCCCTGCCTGCAGAGAAAGCTGTTTGTCGCTCGGAAGCTTGACTAACGCTTGCTGGGTATGAAACTCCATCCCAAGGTACGTCAGTGATTGGGTCGGTGTCAGCTTGGATTTCGGGAAGTTGATGATCCACCCGAACCGCTGGAGAGTCGCCAGAGCGACAGATAGATTTTGTTGACACGCCACCCGAGACGGGGCCCTGACTAGGAGATCGTCCAAGTAGGGAATCACCGAGTGGCCCTGAGAATGCAGGACCGCCACAACGGATGCCATGACTTTGGTGAAAACCCGTGGTGCTGTCGCCAAGCCGAAAGGCAATGCCACGAACTGGAGGTGTTCGTCCCCGATGGCGAAACGCAGGAAACGTTGATGCTCGGGTGCGATCGGTACATGGAGATAAGCATCCTTGATGTCGATCGATGCTAGGAAGTCTCCTTGTGACATTGAGGCGATGACCGAGCGGAGAGATTCCATCCGGAACCGTCTGGTTCTCACATGTCTGTTGAGTAGCTTGAGGTCCAGAACGGGACAGAATGACCCGTCCTTTTTTGGCACCACGAACAAGTTGGAGTAAAATCCGCGACCACGTTCCTGAAGGGGAACGGGGATCACAACTCCTTCCATCTTTAGAGAGGCTACTGCCTGAAAAAGTGCGTCGGCCTGAGCGGGGGGTGGAGAGGTTCTGAAGAAGCGAGCCGCAGGACGAGAACTGAACTCTATCCTGTAACCATGAGACAGAATGTCTCTCACCCATCGGTCTTGAACATGTGGCCACCAGGCGTCACCAAAGCGGGAGAGCCTGCCACCGACCGAGGATGCGGTCAGGGGAGGCCGAGAGTCATGAGGAAGCAGTCTTGGAGGCAGTGCCTCCTGCGGCCTTTTGTGGGCGAGACTTGGATCGCCACGCATAGGAGTTCCTCTGGCCCTTCTCCGGCCTGTTGGACGAAGAGTATTGGGACTTGGCGGAGGGACGAAAGGACCGAAATCTCGATTGAACCTTTCTCTGTTGAGGTCTCTTAGGTTTGGCCTGGGGTAAGGAGGAATCCTTTCCCTTGGATTCCTTAATAATCTCGTCCAATCGTTCGCCAAACAAACGGTCGCCAGAAAACGGCAAACCGGTTAAGAACCTCTTGGAAGCCGAATCTGCCTTCCATTCGCGCAGCCACATGGCCCTGCGGACTGCCACAGAGTTAGCGGATGCTACCGCTGTACGGCTAGCAGAGTCCAGGACGGCGTTCATGGCGTAGGATGAAAAGGCTGACGCCTGAGAGGTCAAAGACGCAACTTGCGGAGCAGAATTACGTGTGACAGCATTAATCTCAGTCAGATGGGAAGGGGTAACGCGTGTCAGTGAGGCGCTTAGTAAAGTGCTTGTCTGGGACCGCTCTGGGCTTCTGGACAGCGTCCTTGAAGTTAGAGTGATCAAAAAACGTATTGCGTGTACGTTTGGGGAACCGAAACTGGTGTTTCTCCTGCTGAGATGCTGACTCCTCTACAGGAGGAGGCGGGGGAGAGAGATCTAACACCTGGTTGATGGACGAGATAAGATCATTTACTAAGGCGTCCCCCTCAGGTGTATCAAGGTTAAGGGCGACGTCAGGGTCAGAGCCCTGAGCTGCGACGTCCGCCTCGTCCTCCAGAGAGTCCCCAAGCTGGGATCCCGAGCAGCGAGAGGAAGTCGGGGAAGAGTCCCAGCGAGGCCGCTTAGCCGGTCTAGGACTACGGTCCGGGCAGGAGTCTTCCGCCTGAGACCGAGGGGCCAACCTATGAGCGCGCTGCGGCGCGGACCGAGAGGGGCCTGGAGGAGACGAGCCCACAGGGGCCGGGGCCTGCGAAAGGTCCGGTCCGGACTGCAATGCCTCTAGCAGCTTAGAAACCATTTGTCCATAGACTGTGCAATGGATTGAGAAAGTGACTCAGAGTTTCTCAGCAAAAGAGGCGAACTCTGTCCCTGCAGCCTGGTCTGGGGGAGCAGGGGGGTCTACATGAGCCGAGGGGCCCACCAGTGTCCGAGGCTCCGGCTGAGCAAGCGAAACAGGGGTCGAGCATTGCTCACAGTGAGGGTAGGTGGAACCCGCAGGTAACATAGCCCCACAAGAGGTACAGGACGCAAAAAAAACGTGTGCCTTAGCAGACTTGCTCCTTGTGGACGACATGCTGTTGTCTCCTAGGAGAGTGATCACTGAGGGTATATGGGAAAGAGGTATATAGCCTACCGAACAGATAGATATAGATATATACGTATCTAATCCGGCACCCTAGGGGGACCAGCACCGGGTGACCGGTGTGGCTTACCGACCGCTAACGAGCGGAGTGTGTCCTCCAGATTCCCTGCCTTGGATCCCCGGAGCTGCAGAGCTGTTCACTGAGAATCCTCCACCGGCAGAATGCCAAAAAAATGGCTGCCGGAGCTCTCAGGGGAGGAGTGGAGCCGTGGGCGGCGCCAGGAAAGTGCGGGAATCTGGGGTCCCCACAGTGATCAGTGAGGGGGGAGGAAACATGCAGGATGCTCCAGCCCTCACATCCGACGTCAGGTTGGTAATCCCGCCCTTACCCCTGACAGGCAGGCCCGGGGGCGGGATTTTTGCGACTAGGCCGCGATGAAGCCGGGGACTAAATTTGAGACCGCGCCCGACAAGCAGGCACGGTCGGCGCGGAAGTCCACCGGCCTCCTGAATTCAGCAGCCGCCGCGGCTTCCGGGAAGAAGGTGCGCTCCCTGCATAGTCCCCAATGGGGACACAGAGTACCTTTGAGTTGCAGGGCCCGGTCCCTGAGGTTGAAGAGGCTCCGGTCCGGCAGGTTCCCACAGGGGCTGCGGATGGAGCACGGTCCCAGTAAATGGATGACCGCTTAGGATCCCACTTCTCCCAGAGCCGCTTAAGGGATGGTGAAGGAGACGGCATGTGGCTCCAGCCTCTGTACCCGCAATGGGTACTTCAACCTTAACAACACCGCCGACGTAGTGGGGTGAGAAGGGAACATGCCGGGGGCCCCGTGGGGGCCCTCTTTTCTTCCAACTGATATAACTAAGTTGAGAATGCATGAGTGGATGTGTGCCTCCTTCCACACAAAGCATAAAACTGAGGAGCCCGTGATCCACGGGAGGGTGTATAGGCAGAGGGGAGGGGTTACACTTTTTAAAGTGTAATACTTTGTGTGGCCTCCGGAGGCAGAAGCTATACACCCAATTGTCTGGGTCTCCCAATGGAGCGACAAAGAAAAAAAGTGTGCGAGACGCAGTGCGGTGAAACGCATAGAGGATATGCAGTGGAACGCATCGATATGTTCTATAGCAGAGTCCTCCATGCGTTGCACCCGCAGGTCCTTACACTCCACTATGTCCCATCTTCCTCTGCTGGCCGGAAGGAATCAGAATCGCCGGATGTGGCGAGTGTGTGCGATCTGATGTTTGATTGTGTGCATGATCTGATGTGTGAGTGTCTGCCAGAAGTAGGGGAGGACTGTGTGGAGCATACCTGTTGGGCGCTCCCGATCGCAGGAGGGCCTGGGAGAGACGCAGGCTACCCAGGTCTGGCAAGTATGAATTCTCCTGGGAAGGGGAAACTTTCCCCCAAGCGTGTTTCCCTGAAGAATAAGCCCTAACCAAAAATACACACTTTTCCTTCTTTTTTTTGAGCTTACAATTATTACCTTGTGAGACAAATGAGTGTGTGATTGGATTAAAATAGATATCCAGTCTTCAGAATAGGTGATTATGGAGGTCATGCTGTCAATGTGCTACAATCTTAGAGCGTTATGCCTGAACATGAGGAGTAAACTTGCTAAAAACAACATACCAGTGATCTTTGAGATGTTAGACAATAGCAAATAAACCTTACAAACTTTGGGTTATGTTAGTAAGAGACAACCTTGAAGCATTGTGTGGTGGGTGATAATAAATCTTAAGTAAAACTTTAACTTTGTAAAAAAACAACAAATGCGCAGTTGTGCGAAACTGATGAGCTAGCTAAAACATATTGCACTGCTGTGATGGAGGAGGATGTGATGGCTTTGTATAAAAAAGGGGGACCCTGTTCAGCGAGTTAGGGACGTTCCAGAATTAGTGGACACACTTCTGTGATGGTGATACCAGAGTATTTCCTTCTCACTGACCGTGGTCCCTCCGGTGGGGAAGGGATGCTACAATACTTAGGTAATGTATTCATGTTTATTTCTCTATATACTATGATTTACATTAATTGAATCAATAGAACAGGGTAATATTGTTACTGCCATTCCATAATTGAACATTATCCTGATGCTATCTTAATAAATTGTTACATTATTGTTTTACCATAAAACTGTATTCAGTGTGCCTAATTTGTATATTAGTGAGCGCTACGTAAGTAAGGGCGTATCCGCCCTGTCACTTTGACATGGTAAGACATACCTCCAGGCTTACTCCACTGGGCATGGTTAGTTTCCCGGAATTTAGATTCATATAAAAAAAAACAAATAAGAGGCAGAAGCACAATACTTCCAGGGTTTTTTTTTCTGACACTCACCATCTAAATTTAATATCCAAGAGGAGAAGTGATTATTATTATACTTAATTATTGTCTTCACTTCATACACATGGCCTTGAAATTGAAATGACAATTTGTTCACGTCGTTGGTCGGCGATCCCTCCACAAAGTGAACCATGAAGAAAGAATTCAACCTACAAAAATAAACAAAAAAACAAAACAAAACACAAACATATAAAATACAAGTCACAGTGCAGTCAGTGATTCATATATCTCAAAATCTATTGATTGATGTTACTGATGGGGTTGAGAACACCTGACCCCTATGGGGCATTATTCAGAGAGGGTATTAAATAATAAAAAACAAAAAGAAAAACCAAAAAACTAGAATATGCAGTTCAATATGAACCTTTCATGATATCCAGAGGAACGTCCTGTGTGGATATGAGATTGTCTCATTTCCAGAAGATTTTTGTATAACTTTTTGGGGGCAAATCTAATCCACTTTCAGGTGTTGCTGTCATTATATTAGGTTACTGTGGACCTCCGTTCTTCCTCATTACGTCTTACCTTCTCCCAAAACCATGAGCTGATTAACCAAAAAACGTTGTCACTTACAGTCTCTACATTCCCTGTTCTCCAAATTTCTATTGACATGCACTATTATCTAGGTTGGTTTTTTTTTTTTGTTTTTTTAACTTGGATTGTCTAAATCAGTAATGTTACAGTGATGCCAAACATAAAAACAACAAAAAAAACAAAAATGTCTCACCATTTCCAAGACCTAAAACCTTTACAATTTTCAGTTGCTGGAGCTGTGAGGGTTGTTTTTTTTTTTTTTTTTTTTTTAATTAAAACCACTTTGGGGTAGAGAATATGCTTTGATTTCATCTTATTGCATTTTTTTCTTATGTGCTGCAGCAGCTTAAAAATGCAATTAGGCAGCTTTTTGTCCCTGCAACATTTACCAATCCGGCTAGTTAGTTTTGCATTTTAAGAGATCAGACTATTACAGATGTAGTGATACCACATATGGTTATCTATCTATGCTTATCTTTTTCATATTGTTAATATTACTTTATTTTTTTCACTTTTGCAGGGTATGTGCGCATGCTGTGCTGAGTTTTTGCTGACAATGACAGCACACCCCCCCCCCCAAAAAAAAAAGCACCTTGTGGTATGCGTTTTTTGGTGTTAAAACAATGGCTGGAGGGGCGTAACTAAAGAAAAACAAAACACAAAAACAACTAGAAAACAAATGCTCCAGGAATTGATATGCATCAGATTTTGTCCTGCACCCAAAGCTGAAAGGAAAAAGTAAGCAATGTGTGCACAGCACTTCAGAATTCACATTGAGTTGGCTGGGATAAGGACAGATGTGCAGATTTGGGCCACAAACTGCAATAAAAAAAAAAAAAAAAGCATCAAAAAAAGAGAATTTTGTTTACTTATCGTAAATTCTTTTTCTTATAGTTCTGACATGGGAGACCCAGCACCCTCCCTGTTGCCTGTTGGCAGTTCTTGTTCCGTGTGTTTCACCGGCTGTTGTTGTAGACAGAGGTTCCGGTTGTTCCGGGTTTTGCTCTATCTCCACTTGTGGGTGGATGTCCTCCTTCAGCTTTTGCACTAAACTGGCTATATTTGGTTATCCAGGGGGTGTATATGCTAGGAGGGAGGAGCTACACTTTTTAGTGTAGTACTTTGTGTGTCCTCCGGAGGCAGAAGCTAAACACCCATGGTCTGGGTCTCCCATGTCGGAACTATAAGAAAAAGAATTTACGGTAAGTAAAGAAAATTCTCTTTTCTTGATCGTTCCTTATGGGAGACCCAGACCATGGGACGTCTCAAAGCAGTCCATGGGTGGGAATAAACAGAAAACTGAGAAGTAGGCGAAACCTAACTTCACAAATGGGCGACAGCCGCCTGAAGGATGCGTCTGCCCAAGCTCGCATCTGCCGAAGCATGAGCATGCACTTGGTAGTGCTTCGAAAAGGTATGCAGACTGGACCAAGTGGCAGCCTGACAGACCTGCTGAGCCGTAGCCTGGTGCCTGAAAGCCCAAGAGGCACCGACAGCTCTGGTCGAGTGTGCCTTGATCCCCGGCGGGGGAGGCACTTGAGTACACTGGTAGGCATCGGAAATGGCCGACCTAATCCAACGAGCTAGGGTCGGCTTAGAAGCCGAGAGGCCCTTACGCCGACCAGTGGTCAGCACAAAGAAGGGAATTTTGTTACTTACCGTAAATTCCTTTTCTTCTAGCTCCTATTGGGAGACCCAGACGATTGGAGACCCAGACGATTGGGTGTATAGCACTGCCTCCGGAGGCCACACAAAGCAATTACACTAAAAAGTGTAAGGCCCCTCCCCTTCTGGCTATACACCCCCAGTGGGATCACTGGCTCACCAGTTTTAGTGCAAAAGCAAGAAGGAGGAAAGCCAATAACTGGTTTAAACAAATTCACTCCGAAGTAACGTCGGAGAACTGAAAAACCATTCAACATGAACAACACGTGTACCCGAAAAACCACCAAAAATCCCGAAGGACAACAGGGCGGGTGCTGGGTCTCCCAATAGGAGCTAGAAGAAAAGGAATTTACGGTAAGTAACAAAATTCCCTTCTTCTTCGGCGCTCCATTGGGAGACCCAGACGATTGGGACGTCCAAAAGCTGTCCCTGGGTGGGTAAAGAAATACCTCATGTTAGAGCTGCAAAGACAGCCCTCCCCTACGGGGAGGCAACTGCCGCCTGCAGGACTCTTCTGCCTAGGCTGGCGTCCGCCGAAGCATAGGTATGCACCTGATAATGTTTGGTGAAAGTGTGCAGACTCGACCAGGTAGCTGCCTGGCACACCTGTTGAGCCGTAGCCTGGTGTCGTAATGCCCAGGACGCACCCACGGCTCTGGTAGAATGGGCCTTCAGCCCTGATGGAACCGGAAGCCCAGCAGAACGGTAGGCTTCAAGAATTGGTTCTTTGATCCATCAAGCCAGGGTGGCTTTGGAAGCCTGCGACCCCTTGCGCTGGCCAGCGACAAGGACAAAGAGTGCATCAGAGCGGCGCAGGGGCGCCGTGCGGGAAATGTAGATTCTGAGTGTTCTCACCAGATCTAACAAATGTAAATCCTTTTCATACCGGTGAACCGGATGAGGACAAAAAGAAGGTAAGGAGATATCCTGATTAATATGAAACGAGGATACTACCTTAGGGAGAAACTCCTGAATGGGGGGCAGCACTACCTTGTCCTGGTGGACCACCAGGAAGGGAGCCTTGGATGACAGCGCTGCTAGCTCAGACACTCTCCGAAGAGACGTGATCGCTACCAGAAAGGCCACTTTCCGTGATAGTCGAGAGAGTGAAACATCCGTCAGAGACTCGAAAGGCGGCTTCTGGAGAGCAACTAGTACCCTGTTCGGATCCCATGGATCTAACGGCCGCTCGTACGGGGGGACGATATGACCAAACCCCCTGCAGGAACGTGCGTACCTGCGGACGTCGTGCTAGACGCTTCTGAAAAAAACACCAATAGCGCCGAGACTTGCCCTTTAAGGGAGCCGAGCGACAAGCCCTTTTCCAACCCAGATTGCAGGAAGGAAAGAAAAGTAGGCAATGCCAATGGCCAGGGGGACACTCCTTGTACAGAGCACCAGTAAAAGAAAATCTTCCACTTCCGTGGTAGATCTTAGCAGACGTGGGCTTCATAGCCTGTCTCATGGTGGCAACGGCCCCGTGGGATAATCCTGAGGACACTAGGATCTAGGACGCAATGGCCACACAGTAGGTTCAGGGCCGTAGAATTCAGATGGAAAAACGGCCCTTGGGACAGTAAGTCTGGCCGGTCTGGTAGTGCCCACGGTTGACCGACCGTGAGATGCCTGTCGCCAGAGCTCTTTGATCGTCATGAAAACCGGGACCTTGCTGTTGTGCCGATTCGTGAAACCCGTCCGGGTACAGAGACCATTCTCCTGCGTCCACGCCCTGGTGACTGAGGAAGTCTGCTTCCCAGTTTTCTACGCCCGGGATGTGAACTGCGGATATGGTGTATGCTCTGTCTACCACCCCTAGCAGAATCCGGCGGACTTCCTGGGAGGCTCGCCGACTGCGTAGTCCGCCTTGGTTGTTGATGTATGCCACCGCTGTGGATTGTCCGACTGAATTCGGATCTGTTTGCCTTCCAGCCACTGCAGGAAGTCTTGCAGGGCCATATGCACTGCCCAGAGCTCCAGACAATTGATCTGAAGAGTGGACTCCTCTGAAGAGAGTCCTTGATCGTCTGAGAAAGGGGGACGTTCCTGTGTAGGGACATCGACTTCCCCTACCATTAGCGAAGAATGTTCTATTGAAGTGGACGCAGATGAAACTGCGTGAAAGGGACTGCCTCAGGATGAGGTGTCTCCTTGAAGGAGAGACTGCACCCCCGTCTGTAGTGACCGCTGTTTGTCCAGTGGAAGCTTCACCATCGCTGAGAGAGTGTGAAACCCCAAGCTAAGATATGCCAGCGATTGGGTTTAACTTTGAAAAGTTGAGGACCCACCCGAAACTCTGGGAAGTCTCCAGCGCCATGTTCAGGCTGTGTTGGCATGCCTCTTAAAAGAGTGCCTTGACAAGTAGATGGTCTAAGTAAGGGATCACATGGTGACCCTGCGAGTGCGGGAGTGGTCCCACTGCTGCCATGAACTTGGTGAAAACCCGTGGGGCTGTCGCCAGACCGAAGGGTAGGGCTACGAACCGAAGATGCTCGTCTTCAATAACGAATCGTAGCAAACGCCGGTGCTCTGGAGCAATCGGCACGTGGAGATAAGCATCCTGATGTCTATTGATGCTAGGAAATCTCCTTGAGACATTGAGGCAATGACGGAGCGGAGGGATTCCATCCGGAACCTCCTGGTTTTCACGTGCTTGTTGAGCAGTTTAAGGTCCAGAACGGAACGGAAGGAGTCGTCCTATTTTGTCACCCCGACCAGTTCGGAGTAAAAAGTGTCTCTTGTTCCTGAGGAGGAACCGGGATTACGACTCCTACTGCCTGCAGAAGAGCCTCGGCTCGGCCGGTGAGGAAGTTTTTGCGACAAACTGTCTCTCACCCACCGGCCATTGACCTGTGGCAGTTAAATTCGCTAAAGCGGGGGAGTCTGCCACCGACCGCGGACGCGGAGAGAGAGGGCTGAAAGTCATGAGGAAACCGCCTTGGTAGCGGTTCCTCCGGCTGCCTTCTCCGGGCGTGATTGAGCCCGCCAGGAACCTGCGCCCCTCTGAGCCTTTTGAGTCCTGTTGGACGAGGGCAATTGGGACGTGCCCGAGCCTGGGAAGGACCGAAACCTCGACTGTCCCTTCTCCTGATGGGTCTTGTTTGAGAGCTGGGGTAAGGAAGAATCCGTACCCTTGGACAGTTGAATGATTTAATCCAAACGCTCACGAAACAGTCTGTCACCAGATAAAGGCAATCTGGTTAAGCACTTTTGTGGAAGCAGCATCTGCTCCAATCCCTTAACACTAGGAGCGTAACAACACGGAGTTGGCGGACGCCACTGACGTACGGCTCGTAGAGTCCAGGACAGCATAAACAGCTTGAGTCGCAATGCCGACATTGCGAGGTGAAGGACGCTACTGCGGCCAAGATGTACATGTGACCGCGTCCCTCTGCGCAATACTAGCTGAAATAGCTTGGAGTGCCTCTATGGCTGCGAATGCCGGGGCAACCGACCCGCCGATAGGGCTGTCTGTCAATGGCATCTTTAAGTGAAGTCCCCTCTTCCACTGCAACTATAGATCTAGCCGCAAGCCTGGAGATTGGGGGATCCACCCTTGGAGCGCTTGAGCACGTCAGGGGGGAAGAGACAACGCGTATCTTCAATACGGTTGGAGAAACGCTTATCGGGATAAGCGTGGTGTTCCTGGACTGCTTCTCTGGAGTCAGAGTGACCAGAAAAGTACTCAATATACGCTTGAGATACCGAAATAGGGATTTCTTCTGCTGTGAAGCTGACCCCTCCACTGGAGGAGTTGAGGGAGAAATACCCAACCTTCCATTGATGGACGCTATAAGATTATTCACTATAGCGTCACCATCCGGAATATCCGGATTGAGAGCGGTCTCAGGATCAGAGTCCTGAACAGCTACGTCTGCCTCATCATACAGAGAGTACTGTGATGAAGTCGAGGGCCGTTCTTAGGGAGCTCGCTTAGGCCGTCTGGGACTGTCGTCCGTGTCAGAGCCTGCACCCTGGGATGCATGGGACCCTCCTGGAGCCATGATTTGTTTCGAAATCAGGGTGGCCAGGGGCATTGAATCAACATTGCCCAAGGTCTGTCTGGACTGCAAAGTCTGTAAGATGTTAGTCATAGCCACAGACAATATATCAGCGGAAACTGCAACTCCGTCCCTGTCCCTGGACAGGGATCACAGGTGGTTCTTTTGGCCACCTGTAGCAGAGACCCCGTTGAGTAATTGCACACACTGGGGGTCCTGGAACAGTCGCATGCAGTACAAGCAGCATAGAAAGCCTGTGCCTTGGCATCCATTTTTTTTTTTTTCTGCTGTTGCTGTCTAGCCATCTAGGAGCATTAGCCAAGAATATCGACCGTACAGTGCAATGTATAGCATACAAGCATGAAGTACAATAAACACTTCAGCACATGCAGTACAAGGAGCATAGAAAGCCTGTGCCTTGGCACCTTTGCTTTTCTGCTGCCGTTGTCTAGTTATTCAGGAGCATTAGCCAGGAAAAGCGACATACAGTGAATGTATAGCATACAAGCATGAAAATAACCACTGCAGCACATGCAAGCCAAGCAGCATTGAAAGCTTATGCCTTAGCACCCTTGCTTTTCTGCTGCTGTTGTCTAGTCAGCAAGGAGCATTAGCCAAGAATAGCGACATGCAGTGAATGTACAAGCATGAAAATAAACTCTGCAGTACATGCAATCCAAGCAGCATTGAAAGCTTGTGCCTTAGCACCATTGCTGTTTGCTGCCGCTGTCTAGCCATCTAGGCGGGTAGACAGCCAAGAATAGCCCTTACAGTGCAATGTAAAGCATACAAGCATAAAGGACACATGACACTGCAGCACATGCAAGACAAGCAGCATATAGAGTCTGTGCTTTAGCACCCCTGATCTTTTGCTGCTGTTTCTAGGTCTGCATCCTGAATAGCGACCGTACAAAAGTACAACAGGACACTTCGGCATTAGTGGGTCAGCACTTTAGTTGCCGCTTACCGCCCGCACAAAGCGGGTGTGTGGCGCCGGAATCCTGTGCTGGTAGCTCAGTGTCTCCGTTTTCCCGCTCTGCGTGCCGGAATGGCTGCCAGCGTCCAGAGGAGAGGGGCGGGCCGAGGGCGTGCCCGAGACAAGAGCGGGAACCCGGCGCCCACTGTGTCTAGTAAAGGGGGCTGGAGAATACAAATAAGGCTCCAGCCCTCGGCGCTGCTATAGAACAGCGTCTCTCCCTGTCCCTGAGTGACAGGGTGGGGGCGGGAATGAAGCGGCGCTAGGCCGCAAAAGCCGGGGACTAAAGTTAGAAGCGCCGCCGCCGTAAAAGCGCGGTCGGCGCGTCCCCGGCGCACTACAAGTCGCAGCTGCGCCGCCGCTCCAGGGGCGGTCGGCGCGGCGGTCCCCACACGTAAAGTCCCCCAGTAATCTGCAGGGACTATAAGCCCAGCGCACAGCGCTACAGTCCCCGGCGCACTAGCACACCCAGCAAGCCTGGAGTGTGCGTGGCCTGCCATACGGGGACACAGAGTACCTGAAAGTTGCAGGGCCTTGTCCCTGAACGGCACTCCCGCTCCACATCCAGCAGGTTCTATGGGTCTGTGGATGGAGCCCGGCCTCAGGGCTTGGTGGCCAGAAAGATCCCACTTCCTCAGAGCCCCTCAGGGGGATGGGGAAGGAAAACAGCATGTGGGCTCCAGCCTCCGTACCAGCAATAGGTACCTCAACCTTACAAACCGCAAGTGGGGTGAGAAGGGAGCATGCTGGGGGCCCTCTTTTCTTCCATCCGATATAGTCAGCAGCTACTGCTGACTGAACAGTGGAGCTTATGCATGGATGTGTGCCTCCTTCGCACAAAGCTTGAAAACTGGTGAGCCAGTGATCCCACTGGGGGTGTATAGCCAGAAGGGGAGGGGCCTTACACTTTTTAGTGTAATTGCTTTGTGTGGCCTCCGGAGGCAGTGCTATACACCCAATCGTCTGGGTCTCCAATCGTCTGGGTCTCCCAATGGAGCGCCGAAGAAAAGAGAGGTGCACCGCCTAAGAGCAGCGGTGCGAGACACATAGATCCGGAGCGCCCGCACCAGATCCAGAGTATGCAACGCTTTTTCAAAGCGATGAACAGGAGCCGGACAAAAGGAAGGCAGGGAAATATCCTGGTTAAGGTGGAAAGGAGATACCACCTTAGGAAGAAAGTCCGGAGTCGGACGGAGAACCACCTTGTCTTGATGAAAAACCAAAAAAGGCGACTCCGAAGAGAGCGCAGCCAAATCAGAGACTCTCCTGAGGGAAGTTATGGCCACTAGAAAGACCACTTTCTTTGTCGCTCCATTGGGAGACCCAGACAATTGGGTGTATAGCTATTGCCTCTGGAGGCCACACAAAGTATTACACTTAAAAGTGTAAGGCCCCTCCCCTTCTGGCTATACACCCCCAGTGGGATCACTGGCTCACCAGTTTTGTGCTTTGTGCGAAGGAGGCAACACATCCACGCATAGCTCCACTTTTTAGTCAGCAGCAGCTGCTGACTATGTCGGATGGAAGAAAAGAGGACACATATAGTGTCCCCAGCATGCTCCCTTCTCACCCCACTGTATGTCGGAGGTGTTTGTAAGGTTGAGGTACCCATTGCGGGTACGGCGGCAGGAGCCCACATGCTGATTCCTTCCCCATCCCTTTTTACAGGGCTCTGGGTGAAGTGGGATTTACCGGTCTCCAGGCACTGAGACCGTGCTCCATCTACAGCCCCTGGAGAAGATGCTGGATGGAGCGGAGTACATCAGGGACATGGCCCTGCTTCCTCAAGGTACTCTGTGTCCCCGTGCATTTGGCGCTCACACCGCAGCATGCTGGGTGTTGTAGTGCGCCGGGGGACATCAGCGCTGCGGCGCCTGTGCCATGGCCTCATTCAGCTTTGCTGAAGCAGGCTCACTTATGGGAATTGGTCGCGCCGGCCGCTGGGACTGCGGCGCGGCTGGCACTTGTAGTGCGCCGGGGACTTCAGCGCGGCCTGCGCTTTTACGGCGGCCGCGCTGATAACTAGAGTCCCCGGCTTTTGCGGCCTGCTTCCGTTCGTTCCCGCCCCCAGACCTGCCAGTCAGGAGAGGGGCGGGACGCTGGCCACTTCCAGGAATCGGTCGCGCCGGCCGCTGGCAGCGGCGCGGCTGGCACTTGTGGTGCGCCGGGGACTTCAGCGCGGCCCGCGCTTTTACGGCGGCCGCGCTGATAACTAGAGTCCCCGGCTTTTGCGGCCTGCTTCCGTTCGTTCCCGCCCCCAGACCTGCCAGTCAGGAGAGGGGCGGGACGCTGGCCACTTCTATGAATCGGTCGCGCCGGCCGCTGGAACTGCGGCGCGGCTGGCACTTGTGGTGCGCCGGGGACTTCAGCACGGCCCGCGCTTTTACGGCGGCCGCGCTGTTAACTCGAGTCCCCGGCTTCTGGGCCTAGCTCCCTTCGTTACCGCCCACAGCCCTGACAGTCAGGGTAGGGGCGTGACGCTGCATAGAGCAGAGCTGAGAGCTGGAGTATGTTTTGCATACTCCACCCCTCTCACTGTGTGCACTGTGAGTCCGGATTCCCGCACTTTCTCAGGCACGCCCACGGCTTCCTTCTCTACAAGGACACCGGCAGCCATTAGTGTCAGTTTCTGTACGATACAGAGACAAGTGTGGAAGACCCTGGCATTCTGATAGTCACACAATCGCTGCAACAGGCGTTAAGCAACACCTGTGGTGCTAACCCCACTAGTGCAGAAGTGCACTTATAGATATGCTTGTACTATATACATTGCACTGTTTGGTCGCACGTTGTATATACCCTCCTGGATTATGCGGAGGAGTTATCAGCATATTCTCTGTGTAAAACAAAGGTGCAGAACCACATGTTTTTCTATACAGCTGGTACAGCATGTACGGCTATACGGCCGGCAGGTACATAGACTCCCATTGTATGCACTAATGGCCAGGGGATGAGGACGGTGTCTGCAGTATTTACTGACAGTTTTTCTGAGACTATGGCTATGATACTAGAAGCCTAGCAGTCCGGACATGTCTCTCACAATATGGGCACTGTTGAATCATTGATCCATGGCCCCCCTCAGTGTGAATAACTAACAGCTCCGGGAATGTCACACGCATCCCAGAGTCACGGCTCTGCACGGACGTCAGTCCCAGACAGCCTAAGTGGGCTCGCTATGAGCGGCCTCGGTTTCATCAGGGTCCTAACAGAAGGACTCGCTGTGTAATGAGGCGGAAGTAGCGGCTCAGGATTCTGATCCTGAGACCGCTCTCAATCTGGATACACCTGATTGTGACGCCATAGTAAATAATCTTATAGCGTCCATCTATAGAATGCGGGTTATTTCTCACAGCTCCTCCAGTGGAGGAGTCAGCTTCACGTATTTTTCTGGACCACTCTGCCTTCAGAGAGGCAGTCCAGGAACACCACGCTTATCCAGATATGCGCTTCTCCAAACGGCTTAGGATACACGTTATCCCTGTCCCCTGACTTGGTCAAGGACTGGACCCAATGTCCCGAGCGGCATCCTCCAATCTCCAGGCTTGTAGCTAGATCCATAGTTGCAGTGGGAGATGGAACTGCAAACTCAAAGATGCCACTGACAGACAGATGGATCTCTGGTCGAAAGCCATCTATGAGGCTGTCGGCGCACCGTTGGCTCCGGCATTCTCTCCCTTGGGGCACTCCAAGCTATTTCAGCTTGTCTTACACAGATTGACACGGTTACACGTACATCTGTGCCGCAGGTGGCATCCTTAACCTCTCAAATGTCTGCATTTGTTTCTTACGCGATTCAGGCTGTCCTGGACTCTGCGAACCGTGCGGCGGTAGCCTCCGCTACTCCGTGTTTTTAAGCAGAGCCTGGTCTGCTCGTTAAGTGAATGGAAGGCAGATTCTGCTTCCAAAAAAAAGGTTGCCTAACCAGTTGCCTTTTTCTGCTGACCGACTGTTTGGTGAGCGTTGGATGTAACCATCAAACAGTCCAGGGGTAAGGATTCATCCTTTCCTCAGCCCGGACACAACAAACCCCAACAGAGCAAGAGGCAGTCGGGGTTTTCGGCCTTTTCGAGGCTCGGGCAGGTCCCATTTTTCCTCGTCCAATGTGGACTCAAAAGGATCAGAGGAGCTAAGATTCTTAGCGGGCTCAGTCTCGCCCAAAAAAGCGACAGTCTGAAAACCCGCTTCCAAGGCGGCTTCCTCATGACTTGCGGCCTCGGTCGGTAGCAGGCTCTCCCGCCTTGGCGATATTTAGCTGCCATAGGTCAATGACCATTGAGTGTGAGACATTCTGTCTCACGGGTACAGGATAGAGCTCACTTCTCGTCCTCCAACTCGATTCTTCAGAATTTCTCCACCTCCCGGCCGGGCCGCTGCTCTTCTGCAAACAGGGTGCACTCTATAGGCAGAAAGAGTGATGACCCCCGTTCCTCTTCAGGAACAAGGTCACGGTTTTTACCCCAAATTCTTTGCGGTACCTATAACAACGGGCCGTTCCGTCCCGTTCTGGATCTAAAAATGCTCAGCAAGCTCGTGGACACCAGGCGGTTCCGGATGGAATCCTCCGCCATGTCATCGCCTCAAGGTCCCAAGGATATTTCCTAGCATCATTAAGCATAAAGGATGCTTATCCACACGTGCCGATTGATCCAGAGCACTAGCGTTTCTACGCTTCGTTATAGGAGACGAACACCCTCTGTTCGTAGCTCTACCTTCCGGCTAGCGACAGTCCAACTGGTCTTCGCCAAGGTCAGGGCAGCAGTAGTCACAGTCCTGCACTCTCAGGGTCACTCTGTGGTCCCGTCTTTAGACGATCTACTTGTCAAGGCACTCTCTTAGGAAACACGCCAACACTGCCCGAACGTTGCGCTGGAGACTCTCTAGAGTTTTGGGTGGATCATCAACTTTTTAAAGTCAGATCCGACCCCGACCCTATCGATAACATATCTAGGCATAGAGTTTCTTACTCTCTCAGCGATAGTGAAGCTGCCGCTAGACAAACAGCATTCACTACGGGCTGCAAGCTCTTCTTTAAGAACCAGTCGCACACATTGAGACGCCTCATGCACTTCCTACGTAAGATGGTAGCAATGGAGGCAGTTCCTTTCGCGCAGTTTTACTGCGTCCACTACAATGGGACATTCTCCGCCAATGGGACGAGGAGTCGACGTCCCTCAACAGAGTCGTCGTTCTTTCTCAGGCGGCCAAGGAATCTCTACGGTGGTGGCTTCTTCTCACCTCTTGGTCAAAAAGAAGGTCCTTCCTATCCCCGTCCTGGGCGATAGTTACGACAGACGCGAGTCTATCAGGGTGGGGAGCAGTTTTTCTCCACTACAGCGCTCAGGGTACGTGGACTCAGCAAGAGTCCACTCTTCAGATCAATGTTCTTGAACACAGAGCAGTGTATCTTGCCCTACAATCCTTCCAACAGCGGCTGGAAAGCAAGCATATCCGACTTCAGTCGGACAGCTCCACAGCGGTGGCATACATCAACCACCAAGGAAGAACGCGCAACCGGCAAGCCTTCCAGGAAGTCCGGCAGGTTCTGATGTGGGTGGAAGACACGGCATCCACCATATCCACAATTCACATCCCAAGTGTGGAAACTAGGAAGCTGACTTCCTAAGTCGCTGAGGTGTGGCCGAAAGTGTATGGTCTCCTCACCCGGACGGGTTTCAGGAGATCTGGCGCCGCTGACAGAGGCCGGACGTCGATCTAATGGCGTCACGGCACAACAACAATGTGCCAGCTTCATGGCACGGTTTCACAATCATCGAGCTCTGGCGGCAAACGCCTTAGTTCAGCATTGGTCGCAGTTCCAGCTACCTTAGGTGCCACCTCTGGCATTGTTGCCCAGAGTACTGCGCTAGATCAACACCGACTGCGGCCGCGCCATCCTCGTCGCTACAAATTGGCCGAGGATGTTGTGGTACTCGGTTCTGTGGTGCCTCACGGTAGGCTAACCGGGGGCACTACCAGACCAATCAGACTGGCTGTCTCAAGGGCCATTCTTCCATTTGAATTCTACGGCCCTCAACCGGATGGTGTGGCATTGAGTCCTGGAACCTAGTGTCGTCAGGATTACCTCAGGACGTGGTTGCCACCATGAGACAGGCTAGCATACCAACGTCCGCCAAGATTGACCACAGGACGTGGAAGATGTTCTTATCTCGGTGCTCGGCGCAGGGTGTTTCTCCCTGGCCGGTTGCATCGTCTATGTTTCCTTCCTTCCTGCAATCTAGGTAGGAAAATGGGTTGTCGCTCAGTTCCCTTTAGGGACAAGTCTCAGCGCTATCTGTATTTTTTCAGAAACGACGACTTCCTCAGGTACGCACGTTCCTACGGGGAGTTTGTCTTCTCAGCACTCCGTACAAGCGGCCGTTAGAGCCCTGAGATCTGAACAAGGTTCTAATTGCTCTCCAGATGCCGCCTTTCGAGCCTTTGAAGGATGTCTCCCTTCCCGTTTTTCACGGGAAGTGGCCTTCTAGTAACGGTCTCGTCTCTTAGGAGAGTTTCCGAGCTAGCAACGCTCTCATACAAACTCCCTTCCTGGTCCTTCACCAGGACAGGGTAGTTCTGCGTCCGGTTCCGGAATTTCTCCCTAAGGTGGTATCCCATTTTCATATCAATCAGGATATCACCTCACCTTCTTTGTGTCCTCGTCCAGTCCATCAATTTCAGAAAGATTTGCATCTGTTGGTTCTGGTGAGAGCACTCAGGTTCTACTTCCCGCATGGCGCTCCTGCGCCACCCGGATGCACTCTTTGTCCTTGTCGCTGGTCGGCGTAAACAGTCGCAAGCTTCCAGATCCACCCTTGCTCGGGGGCTCGAGGAACTAATTCTTGAAACCTACAGTTCTACTGGGCTTCTGGTTCTCTCAAGGCCGAAGGCCCATTCTACCAGAGCCGTGGGTGCATCCTGGGCATTACGGCACCAGGCTACGGCTCAGCAGGTGTGTCAGGCACCCACCTGGTCGAGTCTACTTACTTTTACCAAGCATTATCAGATGCATACCTACGCTTCGGCAGACGCCAGCCTAGGTAGATAAGTCATTCAGGCGGCGGTTGGCCACCTGTAGGAGAGGGCCGTTTGACGGCCCTATCATGAGGTATTCTTTTACCCACCCAGGGATTGCTTTTGGACATCCCAATTGTCTGGGTCTCCCAATGGAGCGACAAAGAAGAAGGGAATTTTGTTTACTTACCGTAAATTCCTTTTCTTCTAGCTCCAATTGGGAGACCCAGCACCCGCCCTGTTTTCTCGGGGTTTTTCTGTTTTTTCGGGTACACATGTTGTTCATGTGGTATGGTTCAGTTCTCCGATGTTTCCTCGGATTGAATTGGTCTTTAAACCAGTTATTGGCTTTCCTCCTTCTTGCTTTGGCACTAAAACTGGTGAGCCAGTGATCCCACTGGGGGTGTATAGCCAGAAGGGGAGGGGCCTTACACTTTTAAGTGTAATACTTTGTGTGGCCTCCAGAGGCAATAGCTATACACCCAATTGTCTGGGTCTCCCAATTGGAGCTAGAAGAAAAGGAATTTACGGTAAGTAAACAAAATTCCCTTCTTCTGTGAAAGACGAGACAAAGAAACCTCCCTAAGTGGCTCAAAAGGGGGTTTCTGCAAGGCCGTGAGGACCAGATTAAGGTCCCAGGGATCCAGAGGCCGCCGGTAAGGCGGAATGATGTGAGATGCGCCCAGCATGAAGGTGCGCACCTGAGCCAGCCGGGCGATACGCCGCTGGAACAACACTGACAGAGCCGAGACCTGTCCCTTGAGGGAATTGAGGGATAGTCCTAGCTGCAGACCAGACTGCAGGAAGGACAGAAGGGTCGGCAGGGAAAAAGGCCAAGGGGCATGGCCGGAAGAACGACACCAGGACAGGAAAATTCTCCAAGTCCTGTGGTAAATTTTGGCCGAGGGAGACTTCCGAGCCTGAGTCATAGTGGAGAGGACTTCGGGAGGAATGCCGGAAGCCGTCAGTATCCAGGACTCAAGAGCCACGCCGTCAATCTGAGAGCTGCAGAATTCTGGCGGAAAAACGGACCTTGTGAGAGAAGGTCTGGGCGGTCCGGGAGATGCCACGGCACCTCTACGGACAGACGGAGCAGGTCTGGGTACCAAGCTCGCCTGGGCCAGTCTGGAGCAATGAGAATGACCCGACGGCCCTCCATTCTGATCTTGCGCAGGACTCTGGGCAAGAGAGCTAGAGGGGGAAACACGTAAGTCAGACGGAACTGGGACCAATCCTGAACCAGCGCGTCCGCTGCAAAGGCCTGAGGATCGTGGGAGCGAGCCACGTAAACCGGGGCCTTGTTGTTGTGCCGGGATGCCAATTAGATCCACTTCCGGAGTGCCCCACTTGCGGCAGATCGACCGGAACACTGCCGGATGCAGAGCCCACTCGCCGTTGTCCACGGTTTGACGGCTGAGATAATCTGCCTCCCAGTTTTCTACGCCTGGGTTGTGGACTGCGGATATGGTGGACTTGGAGTCCTCCGTCCACTGAAGGATGAGTTGAACCTCCAACATTGCCAGGCGGCTGCGAGTCCCGCCCTGGTGATTGACGTAGGCAACTGCTGTCGCGTTGTCTGACTGGACTCGAATGTGCTTGCCCGCCAACAGATGGTGAAAGGCTACGAGAGCTAAGAGCACAGCTCTGATTTCCAGCACATTGATCGAGAGGGCTGATTCGGACAGAGTCCAAGTGCCCTGTGCTCGGTGGTGGAGAAATACTGCTCCCCAGCCGGATAGACTGGCATCCGTGGTGAGGATCACCCAGGACGGAGTCAGGAAGGAGCGTCCCTGAGACAGAGAGAGGGGCCGAAGCCACCACTGAAGAGAGCTCCTGGTCTGTGGCGACAGAGCCACCAACCTGTGCAAGGAAGAAGTCCGCTTGTCCCAACAGCGGAGAATGTCCAGCTGCAGAGGACGCAGATGGAACTGGGCAAAGGGAACCACTTCCATTGACGCCACCATCTGACCCAGCACCTGCATGAGGTGCCTGATGGAATGACGGCGGGGCCTCAACAGAGAGCGCACCGCCAGATGGAGGGACTGCTGTTTGACTAAGGGCAGCTTGACAAGTGCCGGCAGAGTCTCAAATTGCATCCCTAGGTACGTGAGTTTTTGGGTCGGGGTCAGAGTGGACTTGGGCAGGTTGACAAGCCACCCGAGTGAACAAGAGTGGCAAGAGTGAGCGAGACACTCCGCTGACAGTCTGCGCTGGATGAAGCCTTGACAAGAAGGTCGTCCAGGTAAGGAATCACTGCCAACCCCTGAAGGTGCAGAACCGCAACCACTGCTGCCATGACCTTGGTAAATACTCGAGGGGCCGTGGCTAACCTGAAGGGGAGAGCCACGAATTGGAAATGTTCCTCTCCGATTGCAAAACGTAGCCAACGCTGGTGTGAAACTGCAATTGGCACATGCAGATAGGCATCTCTGATGTCGATGGATGCCAGAAAATCTCCTTGGGTCATTGAGGCAATGACTGATCGCAGAGACTCCATGCGAAAGTGCCGCACCTGAACATGCTTGTTCAGAAGCTTGAGATCCAGGATGGGCCGGAAGGAACCGTCCTTTTTGGGGACTAGGAAGAGATTTGAGTAAAAACCTCTGAACCGTTCCCTGGCGGGAACCGGTACAATTACTCCGTTGGCCTGCAAGGATGCCACGGCCTGAGAGAAGGCGGCGGCCTTGGAGCAGGGGGGAGTTGACAGAAAAAATCTGTTTGGCGGGCTGGAAGAGAACTCTATCCTGTAGCCGTGGGAGATGATATCCCGCACCCACTGATCGGAGACGTGTTGAAACCACACGTCGCCAAAGTGGGAGAGCCTGCCACCGACCAAGGACGTTGCTGGCTCGGCCAGATAGTCAAGAGGAGGCTGCCTTGGTGGCAGCAGCTCCTGCGGACTTTTGTGGACGCAGCTTCTTGCGCCAGGTGGGCTTCTGGTCCTTGGCTGAGTTAGTGGACGAGGCCGAGGGCTTAGAGGACGACCAGTTAGAGGAACGAAAGGAACGAAACCTCGACTGGTTCCTGCCCTGGACAGGTTTCCTGGTTTTAGTCTGTGGCAAGGAAGTACTCTTCCCGCCAGTAGCCTCCTTAATTATTTCATCCAGTTGTTCACCGAACAGCCGGGACCCAGCAAATGGGAGCCCAGCAAGGTACTTCTTTGAGGAAGCATCTGCCCTCCACTGTCGAAGCCACAAGATCCTGCGGATAGCGAGGGAATTAGCGGAGGCCACCGCAGTGCGGTGAGAGGCCTCCAGCATGGCAGACATGGCGTAGGCTGAAAAGGCTGAAGCCTGGGAAGTTAAGGTAACCAATTCAGGCATAGAGTCCCTAGTGAGGGAATGCATCTCCTCTAGGGAAGCAGAGATGGCTTTGAGAGCCCACACTGCTGCAAAGGATGGGGAGAACGAGGCCCCTGCCGCCTCATAGACAGACTTGGCCAGGAGGTCAACCTGGCGGTCAGTGGGATCCTTAAGTGAGGTGCCATCAGCCACAGATACAACTGTTCGGGCTGAGAGTCTAGACACCGGAGGGTCTACCTTTGGTGAGTGAGCCCACTCCTTGACCACCTCTGGTGGAAAAGGAAAACGGTCATTAGAAACACGCTTTGGGAAGCGTTTGTCAGGACAGGCTCTGGGCTTGGACACAGTAGCTTGAAAACTGGAGTGGTTAAAGAACACACTCCTTGTTCTCTTAGGCAAGGTAAACTGGTGCTTTTCTGCCAGAGAGGGTTGCTCCTCTGATACTGGCGGATTGAGGTCCAGTACAGAATTAATGGACGCAATCAAATCACTCACATCTGCATCACCCTCGGTCAGATCAATGGGGCACATGGAGGTAGCGTCCGAGCCCCCAGTAAAGACATCCTCCTCGTCCTGCGAGTCGGCTCGTGAATCGGAGCCGCGGGACGAGGAAGGAGAGGGGACCCTGCGTCTCCTTTTAGGAGGACGGGGTCTGGGAGCAGATGAAGAATCCTCTGTGAGCTCTGCAGAGCGAGCCGAAGCAGCAGAGGCGCCCTGAGAAGGGGGCTGATGCATGGTCAGCAGAGTCCGGGACAGCTGTCCCATGGAGTCGGCGAAGGACTGGGAGATAGACTTAGAAAACAATTCTACCCAAGCCGGGGGTTCAGCCACCGGGGCCGGAGCAGCCGGAGGGACCACTGGGGAGACTCCAGGCTGAGGCACGACCATGTTAGAGCAGGCATCACAATGAGGATATGTGCTCGGTTCAGGCAGTACGAGCTTACATGCAGTGCATATTGAGTACAGCCTTGCAGCCTTGCTCCTAGTGTGAGACATGCTGCTGAGGTGGAGGCTCTGCAGTAAAGAATACACTCCTTCAGAATGACCCCCAGAGAGTGTATAAGAAAGTCCACAACCAGAGGTTGTGGCTTACCAGACCGTTTTGTGTGCCCTCTGGATCCCACAGCTCGGACCCCCAGACAGGTTGCAGAGATGCAGCAGCCAGCGCCGATCAGTGTGAGAACGCTGATAAAATGGCGCCGGAGTGAGGAGGGGGGGGCGGGGCCTAGTCCAAGAGCGGGAACCGGAGGGCCAAGGAGATATACAGGGGAGGGAAAGTGTCCTCCCCTGTGCTGAACGGCCGGTGGGCGGCGCCGCACTGTCCCTCTGCATGACTGATATGCAGGGGCAGTGAAAACGAAAGTAGGCCGCAGCCGAAGCCGGGGCCTAAATTTTACAATGCGGCCGGCGCGCAGGCACCCTCGGCGCGGTTCTCTGGTGAAAACCGGAGAACTGGCCGAAAATGTCACAAAGGTTACATAACACACTCTCCCCAACATTAAAGTGCAAGGGACCCCCCTGACAATAACGTCTCAATACTTAGCTTGTGAGACGCAGGGCCAGGTCCCTGAGGGATGAGTGCTCCGTCCGGCAGGGTCCTGAAAGGGCTGGGGATGGAGACCGGTCTCCTGCAAAGCAGTGAGAACCGTGCTGGCTCCCACTTCAAGCCAGAGCCCGAGGGATGGTGAAGGAGCGCAGCATGTAAGGCTCCAGCCTTGAAATCAACCTTAACAACACCGCCAACACAGTGGGGTGAGAAGGGACATGCCGGGGGTCCAGGCTTGGACCCGCTTTTCTTCAAACTCTTTAAAATCAAAATCAGATGAGAATGTATGTGTGGATGTGTGCCTCCTGAACACAAAGCATTGAACTGGCTATATTTGGTTATCCAGGGGGTGTATATGCTAGGAGGGAGGAGCTACACTTTTTAGTGTAGTACTTTGTGTGTCCTCCGGAAGCAGAAGCTATACACCCATGGTCTGGGTCTCCCATAAGGAACGATGAAGAAAACTACACTGTGCGCACAATTCTTTACTGTATTTTGTAGTCCCTCAGGAGGCTTGAAACTGCGAACGTCTGAGCGCTTGTAGTATACAAAGCAATATCACAGTATTCCTACATATAGCAAAAATCACGTTCTGGCGTTCATAGGAGTAGGTCACGATAGGCATATTAGTGCGCCCAAAGGAGGCAGGGATGGGTAGACTGAACAGTATACCACCAAAGTGATTGAAAGCGCCATTTATCAGGTTAACAGCAGTCGGAGGAGCTCAACAGCACTCACGTATGCAGATGATAGCTGCACAACACAGCTATCACCATCTTTCTGAACCCACATTAAAATCTAGGAACAGGCATGATGTAAAGAGTTAAATACAGTTCTACAGCTCCAGAGCTTTTGCAATTCTCGCTTTTTTACAGCAGCTTTAAATGCATGAGACACCGGACGGCGGGGAAGAAACAGAACTAAAAGAAGGAGCTACTGATACAGTAGGGGTGCAGCCCAGGTACACGGGGCTCTCCTTAGAGACAGGCATCAACATCATTATTATTATTTTTATTATTTTATTATTTTTTTACACACATCCCGATCTTGGTGAAACATGTAATTTGAATGATTCACATTTTATGGAGATTTTTTCTGATTGTATGAATTTGATGTTCTATATATACTTTTTTTCTATGTAAAACGTCAGAGCTGACAACGTGGCACCCTTTTCCCGCCGGTTTTTTTCTGAAAAGGGATGTTCCTATGACGTCATTTTGACTACTTATGATGTGTCTGATCCCAGTGGGACAGATTTGATGTTGGTTTTATTCTGACGGTCCTGAGGAAGGGAGCAGGGGCTCCTGAAACGCGTAGACCCATATGAAAATAAAGTGACATTGGTCTCCATCATCTAAACGAGTGATCTGTTGGCGTGGCGATTTGAACACCCTTCTCCTTTACTCTCTGTTAGAGACAGGCATCAAAAGCCCACTTATTTGATGTGTCACTCTGCAAGATCAGATTTTTTTTTTTTGCGTATTGAAGAGAAACATCTTACTTTTCCAGAACCATTGCCCGTTTCTGCTTCGGATGTCGACATCGATTGCATGGCCCTAAATGTACAGCATTCAGAGGCAGCCATTCTGGAATTACCTTTGTGAAAGTAGTTAATGATTTTTGGCATCTACAAGAAAGAAAGCGAGAAAGAACAGACATTAGCATTAATATTGATAAAGCTTGATGAAATCCATGCATGTAATTAAAATATAATTATATTAAAAGCAAAGGCAGAAATGGAGTTGAGCGCAGCCCTGTGTCTGCCTCCTACGGACACGAAGCTAAAACTGATGGCATGGCTTGGTCGGTGGATGAATACTACTGAGGAGGAGCTAACTTTTTGCATAGTGTCAGCCTCCTAGTGGCAGTATCATACCCATGGTATCCTGTCTCCCCAATGAAGCGATAGAGAAATGGCTGCAATCCCCAGAGCTTCTGCAGTTCTACTGAATTTGAGGTCTAGGTAGCGAAATACATCTACATTTAACCCTGCAAGCAGTTCACAACCAAGAAAGGCCATCTATGGGGAAACTGAATAGCCCCCACTTATCAGTCCTTGGTTAGCCATATTGCAGTGCAGAGTCGTGGGCAGCTGCTGACAAATACAGTGGAACCTTGGTTTACGAGAACAATCCGCTCTGGGAGTGTGCTCGTAAACCAATGTACATGTCTAGCAAAGCAAGATTTCCCATAGGAAATCATTGCAATGCAGACAATTCATTCCACAACTTGTAGTAATATCCCATCCTGGTCCTCTATTGTGCCATCACACACACACACACACACACACACACACACACACACACACACACACACACACACACACACACACACCTCACTTATCCTCCGTTCACTCGTCATCCTGGTTCTTGCAGTCTGCTGGTAACCATGGCGGCCTTCAGCGGCTGTCGTTATGGGCATGAGCCGCTTGCCTCTGTGATTGGCCAGCGCACCGACGTCAGAGGCATGAGCCACTTGCCTCTAATTGGCCATGGCGCTGACGTCAGTGGCTCTGATTGGTCAGCATGCAGCAATTGAGAAGCACAGCGGCAGCTCCTGTATCGGTCACGCTGGTTACCGGATCCACATACCGACGAACTACAAGAACCCGGTAGGAGGCCGGCGAGGGAACGGAAGATATAGGAACATAATATGTGTGTGTGTGGGTGCATACGGAACCAGAAGTGTGTACAGTATTTGCTCATACAGCAAAGCTTGCTCATAAACGGAGTTACAAATTTACAGCAAGCTTTGCTCTTTTAGCGAAAAACTTGCACACCAAGTTACTCGTAAACCAAGGTTCCACTGTATGTGGGCACTATTCTCAATAAAAGTATAAGGGTACATGCCCACAATCTGGACATACTGTGTCCTGGAAGCAGCATGTCCTCTCCTTTGGATCAGTGAGTGCTCTCCGCAGGAATCGCAGCAGCCCGTGCCCACGTTCAGAGTTCGGAAAGTTGCGGTTTCTCAGTTGCAGCTCCGCAACAATAAACTAACATGGGGCTCAGATGGCCACACCGCAGGCCAATTTACACTGCTGGAAAAACAAGCACAATGGGCATGGCATTTCTAGAAATCTCATCCACTGTGCTTGTACTGTACAATGCAGCATTTTGGACAAATCGAAAACACACTGCATCCAATTTGCTGCAAACCCTGATCGTGAGCATGCAGCCTTAAGGCCACTTTACACACAGCAACATCGCTAGCGATGCCGCTGGTGAAAGCACCAGCCCCCGTCGGTTGTGCATCACGGGCAAATTGCTGCCCGTGGCGCGCAACATCATTAGTCTGTGTCACACTATACTTACCTTCCTAGCGACGTTGCTGTGGCCGGCGAACCACCTCCTTTCTAAGGGGGAGGTTTGTGCGGCGTCACTAAGCAGCCGCCCAATAGAAGCGGAGGGGCGGAGATGAGCAGCCGTAACATCCCGCCCACCTACTTCCTTCCTCATTGCCGGCGGCCACAGGTACGATGTTGTTCCTGCGGTGTCACACATAGCAATGTGTGCTGTTGCAGGAACGACGAACAACCTGCGTCCTGCAACAGCAACGATATTTGGGATTAGAATGACGTGTCAACGATCAACGATATGGTGAACAATTTTGATCGTTAGCGGTCGTTCGTGCGTTTCACACGCAACAACGTCGCTAACGAGGCCGGATGTGCGGCACGAATTCCGTGACCCCCAACGACATCTCGTTAGCGATGTCGTTGCGTGTAAAGCCCCCTTTAGTGTTGACTTTTTTTTATACTCTGTCATTGCCAGCATTGATCAAAACACCGATAAAGGGACCCTGACAGCTGATATACGGTCTCTGGTCTCGATGGCTTTTAAAGTGCGTTTTTCTCAGAAATGCCGCAGAGTTTTAGAGTCAAACATACCTGGCTGAAATCATACAGCCAGTATCTGACAAATGCTGCCCGTGGAAAAATGGACTTAAGCGGCATAGATGTGAGCAAAGGCTAACACAACTTATTTGCAATAATACAATAATTGGGCTTCTACTTTTACCAGCAATGGAAGACGTCGGCAGGAAATCAACCCCTGTGTTATCTGCATGATTTCTACAACACTACTAGTTTCAGTATCATGCAGAAAACACTGCCTGCTGTATTTATTTCCGGTGTGGCCCTGTGCGTCCGGCACTCACCTCTGCTGGTAGCTGTAGCCACAGACCTCGCACTTAAACTCCCACACGAACGAATGCATAAACAGGTTCTCAGTCTGGGGGTCCAGTCTAAGAAGTAAAGGGAATGCAAACACCGGGCTCTCCTTCTTCCCTGTGGGGAAACAACAAATAAAAACAAAAACAACAACCTGTTGTAAAATTTCAATAAAAACAGGTTTCTTAACATTATGCTGTGCACTTAACCCATTCAGCACCAGAAGGCAGCACATATATTATGTACAGTGATATGTAAGGAGACCTTACAGTGGTGGGCTGCAGGGTTTGGAACGGTTACTATGTTTTGCCCACATCTCATGATACCTGCATCCTTAGTGTATTGCACCAATATACTATGAAGCAGCATTGAATGTCTTTCAGTCTGTGCAAGTTCTCAAAAGCCTGACTTTTCACCTCAATCCATAATTAAAGAGGGTGTCCATGCTTTATTTTAAATATGGGCCCATGGTAGACTGAAATAAAATAAAAAAGTATACTCATTTATTAGACACACAATGTTGAGCAGAACTGCCGCCCGCTCCCTCCACCGGTCTCTTTGCCCTCTTTCCGCTCAGCAGGCATATGGCCGCTGCAGCCGTCAAGACTTGCTGTTCCACCGCTGCCACTGATTGAATGCAGCAGTCAAATGGCGTCTCCTGTAAGAAAAGAAAAGCGAGGAGACCAGCCGGGGTTCAGCTCAGATGTGAATACTCCCCCGCCAGCCCCCTCACCCTCCCCCAGTCTGCCATGGGCCCATTTTTAATGGGCAGCACCCAAACTCCTCCTAATGGCAGCCCTGTTCTGAAAAAAGAACCTAAAATTAGGAAGCATGGCGATAGTGACGGCTTTGGACAAGAGAATATGCCAACATTATTTGTTGTGTGTAACCTCGTCAAAATGTGTGCAATCCCACTGTACCCTACAAGTCCCAGTGGCCCCTCGCTTTATGTTCAGCTTACTACAGCTCCCCTTACTGTACCAGGATCGTCTACGACTAAGGTTTCTCCCATTATTACAAGTACTTTGCCTTCAATGTAAGAAGGGTCTCTGCGGAGACGTCTCCCAGCGAGGCGCCATTTACACTACAGCCCATTAGTTTCCGTACCTTGCAGTTGTCATTCTACTTACACTAGAACGCAGTCCGATATGTCCAAAAACGTTAAGTCACTTCTCAAGACACCTGCAATGAAGGGGGGGCCACCTAATTAAAAATAAACTGCACATGAAAGCTTTAATCCAATGTGACAGATGGCCTCCTAGTGCTGAACGGGTCAATATGTGGTCGCCAGCCTTGCATCCATATAGTCTACATTGGAAGACCAGCGGTAAGGCTTATATATGAAGGATTCCATAATGGAGGGGATGGAAGAGCTCAGCTAATAGTATGTTAGCCACGGTGCACGAGCTTGGACTGGAGTGACACGTTACCCCAACATGATACTAATGTCAGCCTAGGATAAATTACTGCCAGCCACAAAGTAATAAAAAAACCAAAACAAACAACAAAAAACTGGTATGTAAACAAATATAAATGGACCAAAGCAAGTAACATCATGGCTGAAATTACTGGACAGCAAAAACTAGACCACAAAGCTCAAGGGAACATTAGACACTAATAATGTCAGCTCTTTGGGGTTTTCCCGTTATTGTAGCCCCAGGCATCATAATAATAAAATAATAATATTAATGTCTTCTACAAGTGTCTCAAAGAATTCATAATGCCTGTTCTCCAGTGCTAGGTTAGGTTTTTGGGGTTGTTTTTTTGGGAGGTGGGGGGGGGGGGGGAGGGCATTGGTAAGGCCACGTTCACACGTTGAGTATTTGATGAGTTTTTACCTCAGTATTTCAAGACAAAACCAGCAGTGGGTGATAAATATAGCAGTGGTGCCCGTGTTTCTATTACATTCTTCCTCTGATTGTTCCGCTCCTGATTCGGTCTTCAAATACTGAGGAAAAAAACCTCACCAAATACTCAACGTGTGCATGAGGCCTAAAGGGCAAGACTGCTATAGCAAACCTTCCCTATTGTAATAAAGGAGTGTTCCAGTTTCAGAAATCTCCATGTCTGCAGATTTTTTAAATTTAACTTTATTCACCCTCCCCCGGCTCAGTCCACATCGTTGCCCCCAGTGTCTGTAGCCCCCGTTATTACATCTACGACACTGAAGCTAATCATGGAGTACAGGGGCTCTTATAAAGTTGACTACACAAGCTGCTCGGAGCCGTGGAACTCACCGATTGACTGCAGCACAGTCCAAACGACATCAGGACTGCAGACAATAACAGGAGCAGCGGTGAAGTCTCGGTGTGGACCCGGGGAAGAGGAGTAAAGAATAGTATTTTTAAAAAAACAATGCAGTTGCAGGACCAGAGTTTCTTGAAACCAGAAAATCCCTTTAAAGAAACTCATCAGCACAGGATGACATGTACAGGCACTCAGGCATCAAGGTGGGGTTACCCATTTAAATCCACCTGCTTGTTTCCCCTCTATCTCCAACCTCCTGACTTCGGTGATTGACAGCTCTAACTTCGTAGAGCCCGAAAAGGTAAGCGATAGATAGAAACCCAGCAGGTGAGATGGTGTATTTAAATGATTGGCCCCGCCATGTGTGAACAGTCATCCTGTCCGGATAGTCCCTTTAAGCATCACCCCATAATCTCTCCTCTACTGAAGATGAAATGATCCAGGAGAAAATAGCAAACTAGTGAAAGGACAGAAAATTGTCCAATAATGTGTGTCTTTACGCCTGATATTGTACAGAAGTGAGGTGGTGACACAGCCACGGTCCCCACACGGAGTGTATAAGTGGCTCTTCACCGCTTCTGCCGTGACAATGTAGCTTCTGGCTTCCAAACTCCACTTTTGAAAGGGCCACACTTTTCTCTGTGAGAGTATATAATTCTCCACAGTGGTCACCGATCGTTCTTTAGATCTATATCACCGTGTCATATCAACTATCACGGATCACTTTTAAGACGGTGGTAAATGGTTTATCAGAAGTGCATATAGGGGATTTTAGGATTCGCCGCTTCCAAAAGTTTAGTGGCCTATACTACGGGAGGGCAGGGGAGGCAAAAGGTAGCTTTAGTTGCCTACTAAATTAGATTTTAGTGATAAGTATTGTGCAGTCCAAATAAAATTTACATATATGCCAGCGCACATTAAATCTGGGAAGTCTTCTCCGCTGGTGTACGTACCCAATTTGCATTTCAAAAGTGGTTGCAGTTTTTCAAAGATGTTCATTCTGAGCTCGTGCAGACACTTCTCATACTTCGGTCGCTTGTGATCTATGAAAAGGTGGAGAAGATTAAACAAATCCTCAAATGCCAGCATAAGGCAACAAATTAAAAAGTTTTAAAACCTAAATACAATTAACGCGAAAAAACGTAAAAAAGAGATTTTTGTTTACTTACCGTAAATTCTTTTTCTTATAGTTCCGACATGGGAGACCCAGACCATGGGTGTATAGCTTCTGCCTCCGGAGGACACACAAAGTACTACACTAAAAAGTGTAGCTCCTCCCTCCGAGCATATACACCCCCTGGATGACCAAATCTAGCCAGTTTAGTGCAAAAGCTGAAGGAGGACATCCACCCACAAGTAGAGAGAGTAAAACCCGGAATAACCGGAACCTCTGTCTACAACAACAGCCGGTGAAAACACACGGAACAAGAACTGCCAACAGGCAACAGGGAGGGTGCTGGGTCTCCCATGTCGGAACTATAAGAAAAAGAATTTACGGTAAGTAAACAAAATTCTCTTTTTCTTCATCGTTCCTTATGGGAGACCCAGACCATGGGACGTCTCAAAGCAGTCCATGGGTGGGAAATAAACAGAAAACTGAGAAGTAGGCAAAACCTAACTTCACAAATGGGCGACAGCCGCCGGAAGGATGCGTCTGCCCAAGCTCGCATCTGCCGAAGCATGAGCATGCACTTGGTAGTGCTTCGAAAAGGTGTGCAGACTAGACCAAGTGGCAGCCTGACAGACCTGCTGAGCCGTAGCCTGGTGCCTGAAAGCCCAGGAGGCACCGACAGCTCTGGTCGAGTGCGCCTTAATCCCCGGCGGGGGAGGCACCTGAGAACATTGGTAGGCATCGGATATGGCCGACCTAATCCAACGAGCTAGGGTCGGTTTAGAAGCCGAGAGACCCTTGCGCTGACCTGTGGTCAGCACAAAAAGAGAGGTGCACCGCCTAAGAGCAGCGGTGCGTGACACATAGATCCGGAGCGCCCGCACCAAATCTAAAGTATGCAACGCTTTCTCAAAGCGATGCACAGGGGCCGGACAAAGGGAAGGCAATGAAATGTCCTGGTTAAGGTGGAAAGGAGACACCACCTTAGGGAGAAAGTCCGGAGTCGGACGGAGAACCACCTTGTCTTGGTGAAAAACCAAAAAGGGTGACTCCGAAGAGAGCGCAGCCAAATCAGAGACTCTCCTGAGAGAAGTTATGGCCACCAGAAAGACCACTTTCTGTGAAAGTCGAAACAAAGAAACCTCCCTAAGAGGCTCAAAGGGGGGTTTCTGTAAGGCCGTGAGGACCAGATTAAGGTCCCAGGGATCCAAAGGCCGCCGGTAAGGTGGAATGATGTGAGATGCGCCCTGCATAAAGGTGCGCACCTGAGCCAGCCGGGCGATACGCCGCTGGAACAACACTGACAGAGCCGAGACCTGTCCCTTGAGGGAATTGAGGGATAGTCCTAGCTGCAGACCAGATTGTAGAAAGGACAGGATGGTCGGCAAGAAAAACGGCCAAGGAGCATGGCCGGAAGAGCGACACCAGGACAGGAAAATTCTCCAAGTCCTGTGGTAAATCCTGGCCGAGGAAGACTTCCGAGCCTGAGTCATAGTGGAGATGACCTCGGAAGGAATGCCTGAAGCCGTCAGGATCCAAGACTCAAGAGCCACGCCGTCAATCTGAGAGCCGCAAAATTCTGGCGGAAAAACGGACCTTGTGAGAGAAGGTCTGGGCGGTCCGGGAGATGCCACGGCACCTCTACGGACAGACGGAACAGGTCTGGGTACCAAGCTCGCCTGGGCCAGTCTGGAGCAATGATTATGACCCGACGGCCCTCCATTCTGATCTTGCGCAGGACTCTGGGCAAGAGAGCTAGAGGGGGAAACACATAGGCCAGACGGAACTGGGACCAATCCTGAACCAGCGCGTCCGCTGCCAAGGCCTGAGGATCGTGGGAGCGAGCCACGTAAACCGGGACCTTGTTGTTGTGCCGGGATGCCATTAGATCCACTTCCGGAGTGCCCCACTTGCGGCAGATTGACTGGAACACTGCCGGATGCAGGGCCCACTCGCAGCTGTCCACGGTTTGACGGCTGAGATAATCTGCCTCCCAGTTTTCTACGCCTGGAATGTGGACTGCGGATATGGTGGACTTGGAGTCCTCAGTCCACTGAATGATACGTTGAACTTCCAACATTGCTAGGCGGCTGCGAGTCCCGCCCTGGTGATTGATGTAGGCAACTGCTGTCGCGTTGTCTGACTGGACTCGAATGTGCTTGCCCGCCAACAGGTGGTGAAAGGCTACGAGAGCTAGGAGCACAGCTCTGATTTCCAGCACATTGATCGAGAGGGCTGATTCGGACGGAGTCCAAGTGCCCTGTGCTCGGTGGTGGAGAAACACTGCTCCCCAGCCGGATAGACTGGCATCCGTGGTGAGAATCACCCAGGACGGGATCAGAAAGGAGCGTCCCTGGGACAGAGAGAGGGGCCGAAGCCACCACTGAAGAGAGCTCCTGGTCTGTGGCGACAGAGCCACTAGCCTGTGCAAGGAAGAGGTCCGCTTGTCCCAACAGCGGAGAATGTCCAGCTGCAGAGGACGCAGATGGAACTGGGCAAAGGGAACCGCTTCCATTGACGCCACCATCTGACCCAGCACCTGCATGAGGTGCCTGATGGAATGACGGCGGGGCTTCAACAGAGAGCGCACCGAAAGATGGAGGGACTGCTGTTTGACTAAGGGCAGCTTCACAAGTGCCGGCAGAGTCTCGAATTGCATCCCTAGGTACGTAAGTTTCTGGGTCGGGGTCAGAGTGGACTTGGGCAGATTGACAAGCCACCCGAATTGAACAAGCGTGGCGAGAGTGAGCGAGACACTCCGCTGACAGTCTGCACTGGATGAAGCATTGACTAGAAGGTCGTCCAGGTAAGGAATCACTGCCAACCCCTGGAGGTGCAGAACCGCAACCACTGCTGCCATGACCTTGGTGAATACACGAGGGGCCGTGGCTAACCCGAAGGGGAGAGCCACGAATTGGAAATGTTCCTCTCCGATTGCAAAACGTAGCCAACGCTGGTGTGAAACTGCAATTGGCACATGCAGATAGGCATCTCTGATATCGATGGATGCTAGAAAATCTCCTTGGGTCATTGAGGCAATGACTGATCGCAGAGATTCCATGCGAAAGTGCCGCACCTGAACCTGCTTGTTGAGAAGCTTGAGATCCAGGATGGGCCGGAAGGAACCGTCCTTCTTGGGGACTAGGAAGAGGTTTGAGTAGAAACCTCTGAACCGTTCCCGGGCGGGAACCGGTACAATTACTCCGTTGGCCTGCAAGGATGCCACGGCCTGAGAGAAGGCGGCGGCTTTGGAGCAGGGGGGAGTGGACAGAAAAAAATCTGTTTGGCGGGTTGGAAGAAAATTCTATCCTGTAGCCGTGGGAGATGATATCCCGCACCCACTGATCGGAGACGTGTTGAAACCACACGTCGCCAAAGTGGGAGAGCCTACCACCGACCAAGGACGTTGCTGGCGCAGCCAGATAGTCAAGAGGAGGCTGCCTTAGTGGCAGCGGCTCCTCCGTTCTTCTAAGGACGCGGCTTCGTGCGCCAGCTGGGTTTTCGATCCTTGGCTGAGTTAGTGGACGAGGCTGAGGGCTTAGAGGATGACCAGTTAGAGGAACGAAAGGAACGAAACCTCGACTGGTTCCTGCCCTGGACAGGTTTCCTGGTTTTAGTTTGTGGCAAGGAAGTACTCTTCCCGCCAGTAGCTTCCTTAATAATTTCATCCAGTTGTTCACCGAACAGCCGGGACCCAGCAAAGGGGAGCCCAGCAAGGTACTTCTTGGAAGAAGCGTCTGCTTTCCACTCTCGAAGCCACAAGATCCTGCGGATCGCGAGGGAATTAGCGGAAGCCACCGCCGTGAGTGAGAAGCCTCCAGAATGGCAGACATGGCATAGGATGAAAAAGCCGAAGCCTGGGAAGTTAAGGCAACCATTTCGGGCATAGAGTCCCTGGTGAGGGAATGCATCTCCGCCAGAGAAGCAGAGACGGCCTTAAGAGCCCACACTGCTGCAAAAGACGGGGAGAACGAGGCCCCTGCCGCTTCATATACAGATTTGGCCAGAAGGTCAACCTGGCGGTCAGTGGAATCCTTAAGTGAGGTGCCATCCGCCACAGATACAACTGTCCGGGCTGAGATTCTAGACACCGGAGGATCTACCTTTGGTGAATGAGCCCACTCCTTGACCACCTCTGGTGGAAAGGGAAAACGGTCATCAGAACTACGCTTTGGGAAGCGTTTGTCAGGACAGGCCCTGGGCTTGGTCACAGTGGCCTGAAAACTGGAGTGGTTAAAAAACATACTCCTTGCTCTCTTAGGTGAGGTAAACTGATGTTTTTCTACCAGAGAGGCTTGTTCCTCTGACACTGGTGGATTGAGGTCCAGTACGGAATTAATGGACGCAATCAAATCACTAACATCCGCATCACCTTCAGTTAGATCAATGGGGTACATAGAGGTAGCGTCCGAGCCCACAGTAAAGGCATCCCCCTCGCCCTGCGATTCAGCTCGTGAATCAGAGCCGTGGGACGAGGAAGGAGAAGAGTCCCTGCGTCTCCGTTTAGGAGGACGGGGTCTGGGAACAGATGAAAAATCCTCTGTGAGCTCTGCAGAGCGAGTCGGAGCAGCAGAGGCGCCCTGAGAAGGGGGCTGATGCATGGTCAGCAGAGTCCGGGACAGCTGTCCCATGGAGTCGGCAAAGGACTGGGAGATAGCTTTAGAAAACGATGCTACCCAAGCCGGGGGTTCAGCCACCGGGGCTGGAGCAGCCGGAGGGACCCCTGGGGAGACTCCAGGCTGAGGCACCGCCATGTTAGAGGAGGCATCACAATGTGGATATGTGCTCGGTTCAGGCAGTATGAGCTTACATGCAGTGCATATAGAGTAAAGCCTTGCAGCCTTGCTCCTAGTGAGAGACATGCTGCTGAGGTGGAGGCTCTGCAGTAAGGAACACACTCCTTCAGAATGACCCCCAGAGAGTGTACAAGAAAGTCCACAACCAGAGGTTGTGGCTTACCAGACCGTTTTGTGTGCCCTCCGGATTCCACAGCTTGGACCCCCAGACAGATGCAGAGCTGCAGCAGCCAGCGCCGATCAATGTGTGAACGCTGATAAAATGGCGCCGGAGTGAGGAGGGGGGGCGGGGTTTAGTCCAAGAGCGGGAACCGGAGGGCCAAGGAGAAATACAGGGGAGGGAAACATCTCCTCAGAGAGGAGTGTCCTCCCCTGTGCTGAACGGCCGGTGGGCGGCGCCGCACTGTCCCCCTGCATGACTGACATGCAGGGGCAGTGAAAACGAAAGTAGGCCGCAGCCGAAGCCGGGGCCTAAATTTTACCATGCGGCCGACGAGCAGGCACCCTCGGCGCGGTTCTCAGGAGAAAACCAGAGAACCGGCCGGAAATCACAGCAAAGTTAAATAACACACTCTCCCCACAATAAATGTACAAGGGACCCCTCACTAACGTCTCAATACTTAGCTTATGAGACGCAGGGCCAGGTCCCTGAGGGATGAGCGCTCCGTCCGGCAGGGTCCTGAAAGGGCTGCGGATGGAGACCGGTATCCTGCAAAGCAGTGAGAACCGTGATGGCTCCCACTTCAAGCCAGAGCCCGAGGGATGGTGAAGGAGCGCGGCATGTAAGGCTCCAGCCTTGTAAAATCAACCTTACCAGCACCGCCGACACAGTGAGGTGAGAAGGGACATGCCGGGAGTCCAGCTTGGACCCGCTTTTCTTCCAACTCTTTGAAATCAAAAATCAGATGAGAATGCATGTGTGTGTGACCTCCTGAACACAAAGCATTGAACTGGCTAGATTTGGTCATCCAGGGGGTGTATATGCTCGGAGGGAGGAGCTACACTTTTTAGTGTAGTACTTTGTGTGTCCTCCGGAGGCAGAAGCTATACACCCATGGTCTGGGTCTCCCATAATGAACGATGAAGAAAATAAATGACCCTCTGAATAAACTTTTCACAATTTAAAAAAAAAAATAAAAAAAGAAATAACATTCTTTTTTGCTGCAGTGCATTTCACACTTCCAGGCTGATCTACAGTCCAAATGTCACAATGCCAAGTTAATTCCGAATGTGTAAACCTGCTAAATCTGCAGGGGGTTGAATACTACTTGTAGGCACTATATATACAGTTAGGTCCAGAAATATTTGGACAGTGACACAAGTTTTGTTATTTTAGCTGTTTACAAAAACATGTTCAGAAATACAATTATATATATATAATATGGGCTGAAAGTGCACACTCCCAGCTGCAATATGAGAGTTTTCACATCCAAATCGGAGAAAGGGTTTAGGAATCATAGCTCTGTAATGCATAGCCTCCTCTTTTTCAAGGGACCAAAAGTAATTGGACAAGGGACTCTAAGGGCTGCAATTAACTCTGAAGGCGTCTCCCTCGTTAACCTATAATCAATGAAGTAGTTAAAAGGTCTGGGGTTGATTACAGGTGTGTGGTTTTGCATTTGGAAGCTGTTGCTGTGACCAGACAACATGCGGTCTAAGGAACTCTCAATTGAGGTGAAGCAGAACATCCTGAGGCTGAAAAAAAGAAAAAATCCATCAGAGAGATAGCAGACATGCTTGGCGTAGCAAAATCAACAGTCGGGTACATTCTGAGAAAAAAGGAATTGACTGGTGAGCTTGGGAACTCAAAAAGGCCTGGGCATCCATGGATGACAACAGTGGTGGATGATCGCCGCATACTTTCTTTGGTGAAGAAGAACCAGTTCACAACATCAACTGAAGTCCAGAACACTCTCAGTGAAGTAGGTGTATCTCTCTATAAGTCAACAGTAAAGAGAAGACTCCATGAAAGTAAATACAAAGGGTTCACATCTAGATGCAAACCATTCATCAATTCCAAAAATAGACAGGCCAGAGTTAAATTTGCTGAAAAGAAGGGAATTTTGTTTACTTACCGTAAATTCCTTTTCTTCTAGCTCCTATTGGGAGACCCAGCAATTGGGTGTATAGCTTCTGCCTCCGGAGGCCACACAAAGTATTACACTTTAAAAAGTGTAACCCCTCCCCTCTGCCTATACACCCTCCCGTGCATCACGGGCTCCTCAGTTTTGGTGCAAAAGCAGGAAGGAGGAAACTTATAAATTGGTCTAAGGTAAATTCAATCCGAAGGATGTTCGGAGAACTGAAACCATGAACCAAAAGAACAATTCAACATGAACAACATGTGTACACAAAAGAACAACAGCCCGAAGGGAACAGGGGCGGGTGCTGGGTCTCCCAATAGGAGCTAGAAGAAAAGGAATTTACGGTAAGTAAACAAAATTCCCTTCTTTGTCGCTCCATTGGGAGACCCAGACAATTGGGACGTCCAAAAGCAGTCCCTGGGTGGGTAAAAGAATACCTCGATAAAAAGAGCCGAAAAACGGCCCCCTCTTACAGGTGGGCGACCGCCGCCTGAAGGACTCGCCTACCTAGGCTGGCATCTGCCGAAGCATAGGCATGCACCTGATAGTGTTTCGTGAAAGTGTGCAGACTCGACCAAGTAGCCGCCTGACACACCTGCTGAGCCGTAGCCTGGTGCCGCAATGCCCAGGATGCACCCACGGCTCTGGTAGAATGGGCCTTCAGCCCTGAAGCAATCGGAAGCCCAGAAGAACGGTAGGCTTCAAGAATCGGTTCCTTGATCCACCGAGCCAAGGTTGACTTGGAAGCCTGCGACCCCTTACGCTGGCCAGCGACAAGGACAAAGAGCGCATCCGAACGGCGCAGGGGCGCCGTGCGAGAAATGTAGAGCCGGAGTGCTCTCACGAGATCTAACAAGTGCAAATCCTTTTCACATTGGTGAACTGGATGAGGGCAAAAGGAAGGCAAGGAGATATCCTGATTGAGATGAAAAGGGGATACCACCTTAGGGAGAAATTCCGGGACCGGACGCAGAACCACCTTATCCTGGTGAAACACCAGGAAGGGGGCTTTGCATGACAGCGCTGCTAGCTCAGACACTCTCCGAAGTGATGTGACTGCCACTAGGAAGGCCACCTTCTGCGAAAGGCGTGATCGAGAGACATCCCGCATCGGAGAGGTTTTGGCTGCCAGTGAAAGAGAGAAGTTCCTGTCTAGGGACGTCGACCTCCTGTCCCATTTGCGGAGAATGTCCCATTGAAGTGGACGCAGATGAAACTGCGCAAAGGGAACTGCCTCCATTGCTGCCACCATCTTCCCTAGGAAGTCCATGAGGCGCCTCAAGGGGTGTGACTGGGTCCGAAGGAGAGAGTGCACCCCTGTCTGCAGCGAACGCTGTTTGTCCAGCGGAAGCTTCACTATCGCTGAGAGAGTATGAAACTCCATCCCGAGGTAAGTCAGTGATTGGGTCGGTGTCAATTTTGACTTTGGGAAATTGATGATCCACCCGAACCTCTGGAGAGTCTCCAGAGCAATGGTCAGGCTGTGTTGACATGCCACCCGGGAGGGTGCCTTGACTAGGAGATCGTCTAAGTAAGGGATCACCGAGTGGCCCTGAGAGTGTAGGACCGCCACCACGAATGCCATGATCTTGGTGAAGACCCGTGGGGCTGTCGCCAGGCCGAAAGGCAGTGCCACAAACTGAAGGTGTTCGTCCCCGATGGCGAAACGCAGGAAGCGTTGATGCTCTGGTGCAATCGGCACATGGAGATAAGCATCCCTGATGTCGATTGAGGCTAGGAAGTCTCCTTGGGACATCGAGGCGATGACAGAACGGAGAGATTCCATCCGGAACCGTCTGGTTCTCACGTGTCTGTTGAGCAGTTTGAGGTCCAGAACGGGGCGGAATGATCCGTCCTTTTTTGGCACCACGAACAAGTTGGAGTAAAAACCGCGACCACGTTCTTGAATGGGAACGGGAATCACAACTCCTTCTGCCTTCAGTGTTCACCGCCTGAAAAAGTGCATCGGCTCGCTCGGGGGGGCGGAGATGTTCTGAAGAAACGAGTCGGAGGACGAGAGCTGAGCTCTATCCTGTAACCGTGCGACAGAATGTCTCTCACCCATCGGTCTTGGACATGTGGCCACCAGGCGTCGCAAAAGCGGGAGAGCCTGCCACCGACCGAGGATGCGGTTTGGGGAGGCCGAAAGTCATGAGGAGGCCGCCTTGGAGGCGGTTCCTCCGGCGGTCTTTGGAGGACGTGACTTAGACCGCCATGCAGAAGAGTTCCTCTGGCCCTTCTCTGACCTGTTGGACGTGGAGGATTGGGACCTGGCTGAGGGCCGAAAGGACCGAAACCTCGATTGAATTTTTCGTTGCTGAGGTTTGTTTGGTTTGGACTGGGGTAAGGACGAGTCCTTACCCTTGGATTGTTTAATAATTTCATCCAATTGCTCGCCAAACAAACGGTCGCCAGAAAATGGCAAACCGGTTAAGAACTTCTTGGAAGCAGAGTCTGCCTTCCATTCGCGTAGCCACATGGCCCTGCGGACTGCCACCGAATTGGCGGACGCTACCGCTGTACGGCTCGCTGAGTCCAGGACGGCGTTCATGGCGTAGGACGAAAAGGCCGACGCCTGAGAAGTCAAAGACACAACTTGCGGAGCAGAGGTACGTGTGACTGCATTAATCTCAGACAGACAAGCTGAGATAGCTTGGAGTGACCACACGGCTGCAAAGGCCGGAGCAAAAGACGCGCCTATGGCTTCATAGATGGATTTCATCAGGAGCTCTATTTGCCTGTCAGTGGCATCCTTGAGCGATGAACCATCTGCCACTGATACTACGGATCTAGCCGCCAGTCTAGAGACTGGAGGATCCACCTTGGGACACTGAGCCCAACCCTTAACTACGTCAGGGGGGAAGGGGTAACGTGTGTCATTAAGGCGCTTAGTTGTCCGGAAATGCTCTGTGCTTCTGGACAGCATCTCTGAAGTTAGAGTGATCGAAAAACGCACTCCGTGTACGTTTGGGAAACCTAAACTGGTGTTTCTCCTGCTGTGAAGCCGACTCCTCTATAGGTGGAGTTGGGGGAGAAAGATCTAGCACCTGGTTGATGGACGCTATAAGGTCATTTACTATGGCGTCCCCTTCAGGTGTATCAAGATTGAGAGCAACGTCAGGATCAGAGCCCTGAGCTGCGACCTCCGCCTCATCCTCCAGAGAGTCCTCATGCTGCGACCCCGAACAGCGTGATGAAGCCGGGGAAGGTTCCCAGCGAGCCCGCTTAGCCGGTCTGGGACTGCGGTCCGTGTCGGAGTCCTCCCCGTGGGACCTAGGTGTCACCCCAGGAGCACTCTGCTGCACCGACCGAGAGGGGCCTGGGGGCGATTAACTCACAGTGCCCGGGGCCTGTGTGACCGATCTGGACTGCAAGGCTTCTAGCATCTTAGCCGACCATCTGTCCATAGACTGAGCCATGGATTGTGAAAGCGACTCAGAGAGTTTCTCAGCCAAAACTACAAACTCTGTCCCTGCCACCTGGACAGTGGAAGCCGGCGGTTCTACCTGAGCCGAGGGTCCCACCAGTGCCCGAGGCTCCGGCTGAGTGAGTGCCACAGGGGCCGAGCATTGCACACAGTGAGGGTAGGTGGAACCTGCAGGTAACATAGCCGCACAAGAGGTACAGGTTGCAAAATAAGCCTGTGCCTTGGCACCCTTGCTCTTTGCGGACGACATGCTGTAGTCTCCTCTGAGAGTGATCACTGAGGGTATATAGCCAAAAGTAAACAACCCGGCCGAACAGAGAAAATATATACAAATATATATATATATATATATATATATACACACTTTGGCACCCAAGGGGGGCCAGCACCGGGTAACCGGTGTGGCTTACCGACCGCCCAAAGCGGTTGTGTGTCCACCAGATTCCCTGCCTGGGCCTCCCAGAGCTGTAGAGCTCGTTCTGAAATCCTCCACCGGCAGAAGTGATTGTAAATATGGCTGCCAGAGTTCTCAGGGGAGGAGGGAGCCGTGGGCGTGACTAATAAAGTGCGGGAATCTGGTGCCCCACAGTGCTCAGTGAGGGGGGAGGAGAACACCTAAGTATGCTCCAGCCCTCACTGCCGACGTCCAGTCGACAGTCCCGCCCTTACCCCTGACTGGCAGGCCCGGGGGCGGGAGTTATGGTACTAGGCCGCAGAAGCCGGGGACTAAATTTAATAACGCGGCCGGCAAACAGGCGCAGTCGGCGCGGTAGTCCCGGTCGTCACAAAAAAACAGCAGCCGCTGCAGCGTCTGTAACACAGGCGCACCATGCACCGTCCCCAAGGGGACACAGAGTACCTTATAGATGCAGGGCCTGTCCCTGATGATACTCAGTCTCCTGTCCGTCAGATTCCCCCAGGGGCTGCGGAGGGAGCC